>NC_140940.1:30328851-30411351 GCF_014529385.1 Adiantum capillus-veneris | reverse complement strand
CCTAGACACGATCTGTGTGAATAAATTTTTTATCTAATGAGTCTTTAAGCTATACACTTTTCAATATACGTAGTCATGAACCACATGATTCGTAGATCTGTAGAATGAGTATGTAATCTTTAAACTACTTCCCCCGTCACGATCTTCGGTTCTTACAATGGGAGGAGTTTTTCTCAGACACAATTTGTGGAAAAAACCATTATCTGATGAGCTACTGATTTTTATAATGTAATCGTTCTCGGCGTCTGGATCAAATGTTTATCCTTTTCTCTTACAACGGGAATAAAACCCCCTGCGTCTGGTGCTTAGGACTTTCTTAGATCCTTACAATGAGAAGGATACACACGTGACACCATATTTTACATTAATCTTCGTAATTTGTAAAATAATGCGTATTTCTATGACTTTGTCACATTCCTATTGATAATGTCTCATACATATGAGGTTTTTGATTTGAAAAATCATAACATATTTCTTTATGATATGAAAAATCATAATTAACATCATGCATAATCGTGTGCATGTTCTTGTGTATATTAATCATAAATTACATTCATGTAAACCTGTGGTTTAGGGTTTAGGGTGATTGCCCAATGGTTGTGTTGTAAAGAATGACTAGAATGTATTGTATTACATGTCACTTATACTACTGAGAAGTTTTGATTTTTTGTTTTTTTTGTTTTAGCTTCTACGCACATCATGGGTACTACAGGTAAGATAACAAAAGTTGAGCTCAAATATGTCGAAGAATTCATATGCACTCATCTTTATGGATTACGAAGTGATCGCCTCTAGGAAGTCTTGCAAGAGTCCTCATACAAATCATTTTTGGATGAGTTATGTAGTGCTGCATATGTAGCACTAGTTGCAAATTTTTTTGTGGTGCTTCAAGTGAGATTGAAGTCCTTACAGGTGGTTAGTTGGGCCACAACGTGAGTCGAATCATAGGGCAAGTTTGTAGAGTTGTAGAAACCCTTGACAAGAAAATTAAAGGGAAGTCTGGCTTCATGGACCGCATGTAGGAAGTAGAGGTCCTCTGCAGAAGCATGAAGCAATAGGGAAAGAGACCAAGGATCGAAGAAGAGCCCAAGGATGTACCTGAAGTGCCTACTGCTTCGGAAGTACCAATCTCTAGCAATGATCCAATGCCACCCAACATGGGAAATTTAGACCCATGCAACCTCGTCATCATGTGCATGGCTTGCATTGAATTTCCACAAATGGCAAGCATTGAATAAGGTAGATATGGCATGGTCAAGAAGGTGAAAGTCAACCATCAAACCTTCACAAATGAATTTTACGATGGAAAGCTAATCAAGGGTGATGGCTAGAAGAGTGCCAATGACATAGCGTTGCATGAAGCCACAATTATGAATATCACTCATAGTGTAATCATTGTTGCTCTGGGATTGGTAAGACACGCCACGCGAGCGCCCACCCTCATCTTCAAGATGTGGAATGGTGGAAACCTCGACCACCACTGGCTAGAGAGACTCCAAAAGGAGGGGAAGAATGTGGCCATGAGCAAGGGTTTCAGAGACACCGAGGGGACCGTTGAAGGTGTCAAGAAGAATATATAGCCTATCATTAATGGATTGCTCCGAACCTTCATCTTTTTGCACGCGAATAACATCACTCACAATGATGTTCATGGGAGTAATATCTTGCTGCATTGTGGATGGGATGGAGTATATGTAGGCATATGTGATTGGGGTAGCGCAACCTTGTTCCCACAGAGAACACATTTCTAAAGTTGCCAGATCTTCTCCCATCGACAAGGGAAGCCTGGAGCAAGCGATATTGGTGGATGGCTCCTGAATGTATATCGACAAATCCTCCAGTCTTCATGCGCAGCCAAGATATCTACTCCCTTTGTAAATACATTCAAGAACTCCTTAAATATTTACCTAAGGATGATGACACTAATTATATTGCTTTTCTCAGACGCTTTCAAGAAGTCCAGCGCACTTGTATATCTACCAATCCCACCCAGCGCAAGTCCTCACATGATCTCCTAAGCGTGTTACAAGGCATTAAGCGTGTTGGTCGCACACTCCCAGATAGTGCAGGCTTGAGACCATCCAATGATTGAAATTTGAAATCATACCTTGTAATTTGAAAACGTGTCTATACTTTGCAATGATACAGTTTTGTCTTGTCTCATGTCCATTGATTTGAAATTTCAAGCTATTTTATTACATTGTTGTTGTCAAATTGATGAGAGAGATGTGAATTTTAAAATTGTGTGAATGTTACCATTGATTGTAGTTTTTTAATCAATGTGTATCTATTTTTTTAATCTAATTATTTATTGTCGTGTGATTTGACCAAAAATGGTAGCCCCATACGCTCCTCCCAATGTCGACGGTGAGCTCGATCACAAAGAGTCTCAACGTATCCTCAGAGAGGAGAGCATGCGTTATGTGGCTCAAGACCTCTCCGCATTCTTTGTTGAGGCCGCGGAGCCCGAAGGTTTGGAGGCCGAAACAATGAAATTGGAGGACATATACAAGTGTTGTCCCTCTTCTTTTGTGAAAGATGTACTGTTTAGGAGGTCAGGTCATGCCAAGGCAACAACACCATTGAAAATCTCAGATTTGCAACACAAAGGGCTTGCGCGTGTGTTGCTCCTACGCTTCATCCAAAAGGAGTGCAGTCTACCTAACAATAATAAAGTTGCCATGTACTTCATCCAGCGAGTCTTCGTGCAAGATATAATGAAGAAGCGCGTCCTTTGGACAGACCGTCCTTTCAACGTTGGTGTCAGACTTGAAAGAGCTAAAGAAAGGGCACAAGCGCGTCGTGGGGAGGCAGATCCACTTGCACGAAAGAGGCCAATTGTGCTCCTACCAGATGAGCATGAACAAATTGTTAATATTGTGTCTCAAGGGGCTACACTAGCCAGCCAAGGAGACAGCATTCTCTCTCTACAAGAGAAGTTGGCAGCCAAAGAAGAAGAAGTAGTTGTTTTAAAGAAAAACCTTGCCAGATACGAAGTGCGGTACAGGCCTCTCTCTCCCTTGCTTGAGGAGGCAGGACCAAGTCACGAGGTAGATATTCAAGAAACGATGGATATACTTGAGGCAGCATTGAATGCAGATCCTGAAGAAGCGATGGATATCATAATTTCTTAAAGACATTGTAGACTGTAGTTGAAAATTTTAATGGCAATTTATCCCGTCCTTTTTTGAGACGCATTGTATTCTCTCTATGGGTGAAAGCATGTTAACATGTCATGCTTTTTCATGTCCCGGACAATGCTAACTAGCACAATTTTGACATATGCTAACTAGTACAATAACTTGAGCTACATCTCCAAGATCTATGACATATTATATATCAATAGAAAGCATTTGAAACAAGGAATCCAAATGTACAACCTCCGATAAATTTTGATATTATTTGTAAAAAATTTACCGGCACCCAACTTTTTGAAGATGTGCTAACTTGAAATTGCTAACTAGCACAAAAAGCGCGACAGGTTAACATGCTTTCACCCCTATGTTTATGGCAATGAATTTGTTTTGAGTTGCTAATTGATGACTTTGTTGAGAGTCAAGCAATGTCGTTTTATTTGATTGCCAAGCAATGTCCTCAATCCTTATGTTTATGTGAATTCTCTTCAATACTTGACTTTGTTGCTACTAAATAAAAAAAGTGAGATATATAGCTCCATAGGGAGCTACAGTGAGAAAAAGTGAGATACATATCATGAAAAGACGTTTACATTTCGCCATCTATCACATTGAAGGTCCACAATCTTCTTGATCTACACTCACTTCTTCTATGTTGACAGATGACGCACCTGTCACACCCTGCTGTCTCTTAGGAAGAAGTCCTGCCTGTTTGCATTTCTTTAAATACCCTGCAAAATGGACCCATATGTCGTTAGGTGGTGCTCCACATTCTTTCACACTGGAATTAGTGCCGAATAAATGTTCTTTGATGCAAGTTGCATTGCGTGGCATGTTATGCCCACAATGTTTGTATTCCAAAAATGGAACGTACTGTCTTTCCTCTCTCTTTTTCCTCCACATACGACCACTCTTTTCCTCGCACCATGCTTTCTGACTTTAACAAATATATCCTACAATCAATAGATACACTATGATTATAATTTTTCACCATAATAGCTCAATGAGAAAGATAAAAGGTTATAGATATGATTTGCTAAATTAAAATGATGAATGAATAGTGTTAAGATAATATTTTAAGAAAGATCACCAATGGATATATCATTCTTGGCTACTAGGTGGTAAAGAGCGTTTTTCTCAAGACAACCTAAATGAGCGATGGAGTCATCTCACATTCCACTATCTATGTCTCTTGGAGGTAGGAGCTCGATAACATCCTAGGGAACTCTATAGGTAATCCACCATATTCACTTAGAGGTAAGAGCATAAGCTCGATAACAAATAAGTGAATCCTACTTCATACCATACACCTCACTTGGAAGTAAGAGAATCATCTCATAACAACCAAGAGGCACTAAATGGACCTATTCTATGCAACCAAGTGAATCCTACTTCATACCTTAAACCTCACTTGGAAGTAAGAGAATCATCTCATAACAACCAAGAGGCACTAAGTGAACCTATTCTATTTCTAGGTAAGAACATTTGTTCATGACAAACAAAAGACCCTACATGTATGTGTATATGTTCCAAAATGTACGAACTAACACTATTATTTGTGCACATATTATAGCTATGATAGATTTTAACCATCAAATATCACTTTTAGTATCTATTCTACAACAAATAGAGCTAAGAGTATAGCTTTTAATGTTTAGAATTATACATTCGCACTATAGCTAGAAAAGTAGCCTCTAATGCGTACAATTATTTACTTATCTATTTTTAAACAAGTAGAGCTAAAACTATAGTCTCTATTTTTTAGAGTAATTAAACTTAGCAATAGAGTTAAAGAATAACTTCTATTGTTAAGAATTATAGGTGATTCAAAATCTATATAATTATTTTATTTTTAATGTATAAAACATCAAAAATAAAATTTTCTTAAAAAATCAAATATTTTTTAATTTGATAAATCATCTTTCTATGCCGAAGGTAACCTGACACTTCCGTGAAGAGAATTGTAGCTAAAACACGCAAATTTGGCCTTTATATACTACTACTATATCGATCGAAAACATATAGATCGATTTAACCTATCGACCAAAAGTCTATCGATCGATAAACTATCGATCCATATTTAATAGATCGATAAACTATCGATCGATATCTAAGCAGTAAAATATTTTTTTGAAAAAAGCTGACGTGGCAGCGAATAATACGCACAAATAAATCTTTAGAATGTATTAATAAACCATTATTCACGAATAAAACGAATGTCGAATAACAAATCATGCAACCCGGGACAATGCCTTTGTGAAAAGATCTGCAAGGTTGTCCTGTGTTTTCACATAAGCCAAGCTGATCTCTCCTGCTGAGAGCCTCTCCCTGACATAGTGGTAATGCACCTCAATGTTCTTTGTGCAAGCATGAAAAACTGGGTTCCTCGCAACTGCCAATGCGCTATGACTGTCAGTGTAGATAGTGTTGGCAATGTCCTGTCCAACACCCAAATCAGCCGTAAGGTGTCTGAGCCATATACACTCAACCGTAGATGTGAAGACTGCCATGTACTCAGCCTCACAACTCGAAGTGGCCATAGTAGGTTGCTTCTTTCTCAACCATGATATACATGGACTGCCAAGCATGAAAAAAAAACCACTTGTGGACACTTGCGTGTCAAAACAACCCGCCCAATTTGAGTTCGAAAAGCATGTAAGTCTGGCGGGAATGATCCCCCCTTGGGATAAAACAAGCCAAGATGTAAAGTGCCACTAAGGTAGAGGAAAATCCTCTTGACAACCTGCCAATGCTTAGACCCTGGGCTATGCATAAATCTACTGACCTATGAGACTGCAAACTGAATATCTGGCCTCGTGCTGCATACATAAATGAGGCAACCAACAACAGTTTGGTAAAGAGTGGCATCAGCAGGATCGCCAGCATCATGTAAACTCAACTTCAAACCTCTTTCCATGGGAGTGGCAATAGGTCTGCAATCCTCAAGTCCAAACTTACATAGCAATGTCTGTATGTAACTTTTCTGACACAAGGCAATACCACCATCACACTGCTTAAACTGTATGCCCAAATAATGATGCAACAGGCCCAAATCTTTCATCTTGAAAGTAGCATTCAAATCAGCCTTAAATTCAACAATATGTCTCTCATTTGGTCCAATGATCAACAAATCATCTACATAACAAACCCCAATGAGAAGTACACCACCCTCACACTTCTGTTGGACTGTTACGAAAGCCTCATTTGACCAAATGAGTGTCAGATTTCTCATACCAAGCACAAGGAGATTGCTTCAACCCATACAAAGCCTTCTTACATCTGCACACTTTGTCCTCTTGTCCTTTCACGACAAAACCGCGAGGCTGTGTTACATAAACTTCCCCAAATATGTCACCATTCAAGAAAGCAGTAACAATGTCTGATTGATGTACATCCCAACCAAAATGAGCTGCCAATGCACATAGAAAACGCACAGTAGTCATACGACAAGTGGGAGCAAAAGTCTCTTCATAATCTATGCCTTTTTTTTGTGCATAACCCTTTGCAATAAGTCAAGCCTTATGGTGATCGATCTCACCATCAGGCTTGCGTTTCAACTTGTAAACCCACTTTGTACCGATGGCCTTTTTGCCAGGAGGCAAATCACATAAAGTCCATGTGTCATTTTCTATAAGTGCATCATATTCTGATTGCATGGCAGCCATCCAATTTTCTGAATTCTGTGCTTCATCAAAAGATAGAGGTTCCTCAACATCATGTAAGCTAGACACAACCAAATCATAACAATCGGATGCATAAGATGCATGGCGAGAGCCTGAACGAGTACGACTAGGCAAAGGTGCATCCAATTTACTGTCATGCAATGTATGCACCAGCCATTTTCGCATACGTCTAGCCTGCTCATTTTCAGCCCTTTCCTCATCAAGTACATCATGTACATATGCATCAGTAATAGGCTGATCTATAACATTTTCTGAAACCCCCATAGGTTGCTCGCCTCATTGGAATTTACATTCGAACTTCCACCACTAAAAAGAGGCAACAAAGTGTCATAAATGTCCTGTGAGCTTACATTACTGTCTCTAGTACATGACAGCAAGGGCTGAACAGAATTGTCCACAAACACTACATCCCGTGAATCCAAAATACGCTTTGTTTGCATATGATACAACCTGTAACCTTTGATTTCAGCACTATAACCAACAAAAATACATTTGACAGCCTTATCATCCAATTTTCTGCGCTGTGTTTGTGGCACCAAAGCATATGCCAAACAACCAAAAACACGCATGTGATCAATAGAAGGCTTTCTATCATGCCATGCTTCATATGGAGCAATAGACTGCAAAGCTTTTGTAGGGCACCTGTTAAGTACATAAGTGGCACACATGATGGCCTCAAGCCAAAAATAATGCGGCAAAGCTTGACTTTTGACCATACATCGTGCCATTTTCGTAAGTGACCTGTTTTTTCTCTCAGCAACACCATTTTGTTGAGGCGTATAGGGCAGTGCACATTGGTGTTTTATCCCACGACTAGCCAGAAATGCACTAAATTCATGAGATATATACTCCCTCCCTCGATCGGAACGGAGGGTGTCCATAGTACATTTAGATACATTTTCAGCCATAGCCAAAAATTGTTTGAAGCACATAAAAACTTTGGAATTTGCTTTAAGTGGAAATACCCATGCATGCCTGGAGGAATCATTAATGAAAGTTACGAAGTACAGGTAATTGCCCAAGGACGGAGTTTGCATGGGCCCACAAACATCTCTATGCACAAGCTGCAACCTGCATGTGGCCCTAACTGAACCATCCTCTAGAAACTTAGAATGATGCATTTTACCCAAAATAGAGCCTTCACAAACATGTTTGACAGGTGCTTCAGGAGGTGGCAAAGAAGCAACCATATTAGATTTTTTCAAATGCAACAAATTGACAAAATTCAGATGACCAAAACATGCATGCCAAAGTTTTGCATTTGAAATAGCCCTTGAATCTGCAACTGCATTTGCAAAATTTTGTCCACACTTGTCATACAAAGTGAGCTTATATAGCCCACGGCACAAAAGGCCAGAGGCAACAATTTCATCACCAAAACTGAGATCATGAACTGTACATCTGTCATCCACAAATTTGACTATAAGTCCAAGTCTAGCAAGTGCAGATACACACAAAAGATTCTTCTTGATCCCAGGTACATAAAGTGCATCAACAAGTGTGAAAGAACTGCCGTTTGCAACAATAAGCACAATCTTTCCAACTCCCTGAACATGATAAGAGGCATTGTTGGCACAAGTGACGGAATTCCCATGAGGGACAGACTCGAGAGAGGTGAAGAATTCACGATGTGAGGTAATGTGCTTTGTAGCACCACTGTCAAAATACCACACATGTAAATCTATAGCAACTGACATGCATACATCATGGACAACAAGATTGTAAGTGCACTCTACACTAAAAGTCCATTTTGCATCAACATCAGCTTCACATTCTCCTTTCATAGAAGACTCAACAATGGATGCATTTGTAGTGGAACCAACATTTGCAGTGGAACCACCTTCTTTCTTCTTAGCCTCTTTGGCCTTCAACTTAGGACACTGCTTGATCAAGTGATAATTAGCTTTACAATAATGGCAACGCATCTTCTTTTTGCCCTTATCACGAGAATTGCCAGACAAAGTGCTGCCAGCAGAAGCATTGAGAACATAAGTTTTGCCACTCGCAGCAAAACCATAAGAAGTGGCTGCATTGCTGTTCCCACCCTTTCTTTGAGAAGCAATAAAAGCCTATTCAACTGCACGATGTCTAGTCCTGTGTTTTTTGGAAAGTGACTCTTGCAACAGCAATGTGCATAATGCATCAAACTTGACAACTTCAAGATTTCCTTGGGTCATAAGTCTCCAAGTACTAGCAAAAGTCTGGTAAGAATCTGGTAAGGCATCAAGAACAGTCTGCACAAGGGAGCTGTCTGAAATGACTTCACCTGTAGAAATAAATTGCTCATTGATATCCTTGACACCAACAAGGAAAGTGTCCATATCATCTTCCTCATGCATAATCTTCGATTCCAGCTCTTTACGCAACAAAACAATTTTAGCCTCATTGTGGCTTGCATAAAGACCTGCTAGAATATCCCAAGCCTGTTTTGCAAATTTTGCTGAACGAATGTGAGAAACAATGGTGCGCTTCACAAAAAACACAATCAATGCATGAGCCTGTGCATCCTTTACATCCCAACGAGCTTGTTCTACCATAGGCAAAACAACTCTAATCGCACAAATCCTTGCAGCAAGACCTGCAACATCCTCAACATCACCTACATCCTTAGAACCAGGACGTACATCAATGCCTTGCACAATATTCCAGACGCCCTTTGACACAAGAACATGTTGCATCATATAAGCCCACATAGGGTAATTGTCCCCATCCAACCTGTCCTCAGCACCAAACATCTTGAATACATCTGTGTTGTTGTCAGCCATGGTAAATGTTGCACCTGATGTGAAAACTGCCCGAAAAGAGGAGAAACAAAGTGGGAACAATATGTGCTATATAGCACAAACCATAGAAGACTGTAAGGCACCTGCTATGCAAAAAATGGCACTGACAAAAATTTTGCACAAGATGACAAAATTGCTTGTGCAGATCTGCCTGTAGTGGAAATGGAGGCCGAAATGAGCCCAAATAAGAAATCTGAGCAGACTATGCTCTACGAGCATTCCCGAAATATTTGTCGACGTGCAAACGCTCGCCAAACCTCACTGAAATCGGAGAAAGTGAGTAGGCGTGTGCTAGAGCAACTAGCGACTAAGCCCGGGAGGACGCAACCTACTCTGATACCAATTGTTGGAATTAGGGTTGCAGAGAAACGCACACAGCTTGGAGAAGACAAAGGAAGCTCAAGGCACACAACTGAGAGTGTGTTACTTAGTGTGCAATGGAAAGATAGATAGCCCTAGAGTGATGGACGTATATACAATGCACGGGGGAAAAAAACCTCCTAAAGAGGGAAAAAATGTCCCGACGGTCCTAGTGTGTTCACACACATCACTACCACATGTATATGGTAACAAAAAGATGGCTCTGATCTTGAAAATGCAATAATCTTTTTAAAATCTTTCACAAGCCATATAATTGAGAATTTGAAAGAGATATTTGAGGATACCTCTATTTTGAGCCATTTTAAACTTTTATCTCCTTCTTGCTATCCTCCTACAAAAGATTTTCAAAAAGATTTGAAAAACTTTGGTGGTGATGGGATAGAGGAGATTATAAAGTTCTATGGTCAAAGTAAAATGTTGAAAGGGGTCCTTGTTTGTTGAGGAAAGAATTTCAAACTTTTAAATACCAAGCCTACAATGAGTGGAAGGGTTGGAACTTCAAAAATACATGGTGCTACATTGGTAGCAATGAAACTTTGAGGGAAAAGTATGCATCATTACTATTGCTTGCTCAAATAGCATTGGTACAATGTTGTAGTACGGCTATTTGTGAGTGTGGGTTTAGTGTTCAAAATATTATCAAATCAAAGCTTAGGAATTCTCTTACTACTAAAAGCATGCGTACTTTGATGATGATTTCTCTTGAAGGGCCTCCATTGGAGGAATTCAATTTTGATGAAGACATTGGATTATGGCGGGACGATACAAAGATCTCAAGACATGCATTTAGCTTCATTGAGGACTAGATTGTAAGTTTTTATATCTTGTATTATTTAAAGTTTAATATTTTGGATTAAATTTCTAAATTTCTTTATAATAATTTGTCTTTAGGTTTTTTGTCGAAGAAAAATGGATCAAATTTTGTTGTTTCATCTTTGAGATAGAAGAAAAGATTCCTCTTTCTATGAGTTTTCATAAGTAGCTCTCCCTAGCCAATAGACATTTTGGTGTCTTTCTTTCCGGTAAAAAATGGATCAAATTTTGTTTTTTTCGTTTTTAAGATAAGAGAAGATCTTGCTATGAGTTTCATATGTAACTCTCCTTTGCCAATAGTCATTTTGTTGCCTTGTTTTGTAATCAATTCGATTCAAATTAATGACAATTTTGCTCTCTCAGAAGTTATTGTTTATTTGAATGCCATGTAAGGTTTTATCTGTTACTTTCTTTTGTAATAGAAATTTTAGTAGCTCTCTCAATTGCCAATATACATTTTGTTGTTTCTCTTTGTGCTCAATTTTATTCAAATAAGAAAAATTCTACGCTCAAAAACTACTTTCTAATATTCCATGCCAACAAACATTTTATTGTCTCTCTATATGGTTTAAGTATTGCTCAATTTAGAAATAATCTGATTATCTCAAAACTTAAATCTTACTCACAATCGGAGTAACATCTAAAACAAAATTATCGTTTTTTTTTTCTTCTCACTTTGTAAAATTCAAAGAAGTAGGTATTTAAGTATAAAAGTTTCGGGTAAACTTAATTCACCTATGTCTATAGGTTTTCTACTTTTTTTCACTCAAGAAAATAGAAGAAAACCTACTTGCTTCAATAGTTGTAGGTTTTATAAGATAAAATCCAAGGTTTTTTTCGGGCACTATTTGCATGTGCAGTCCTGCAAGAAATAAAACAAAACATTACAACACAAATAACATGGGTGGAGAGAGAGAGAGAGAGAGAGAGAGAGAGAGAGAGAGAGAGAGAGAGGAGCATCAGACAATTATTATCTTGCTCATGTCTTTAAGACGAAGTCGACAAATTTCACAAATGAGATGACCATCGCTCTGCTGAACAGGTTCACAAAATATACCCTCGTGCTAGGTTCAAAGCAGTTAAACCCCTCACTGACTATGCTCCTTCAACTCATTAGAGCTTCTAAAAGCTGTGGAGGGTTAGCCCTTGCCACGACATATTCATCATGCAGATCATCAACCTCTTGCATAGCAATATTGTCCTCTCATTTATGGTCGACACAAATTCTAAACATACTTACATAGTGAGCTCTCGCTTCATCCTCATGAATGGATTGCGTAATAGATGTAAACATTGATACCGGCCACTCCGCAACCAGAAACTTTCACTTTGCTTAATGCCAAAGAAGAATGGACCACAAATCCATTACTTGGGAGCCTCTAACTTTCCATCATTCCTGGCAATCAATAGGAAGTAAACATTTGATAAACAAAATTCTGTCAACAGAGAATCAAAAACCCTCTGAGTGCTTTAACGACAAATGCCTACCTTGGAGCAGACTTCGCTACCTGGGAACTTGATGCCATGGATGGTAAAACACTCTTGATGATGCCATTTTCAGACGATGCACCTCCTGCCCATCTTCCTTCTGCTTCTAATGGCTCGATTACTTGCACACCCCCATCAGTTAGACCAATACCGAATTGATTTGGCTCTGAAGGATGAGCTGCAATCACTAGAGGGTACACGGAGCTGCAACACTCATACGTGATCGGTCACACTAGCTGGGTTCATACTATGTCCATCTAAAGATTAAACATCCAATAGCTCTCCCCTGCCTGCCTATAGCTTCTTTAAATTCAAAGCAGAAGCAACAAAAGACACAAATGCAAGGCTCTACAATGATTTATCATTGCCCACGATACCATCTAAAATCTTAGTTCTATCAACCTCTATTGAAACTTGCATAGTCACATTTTTGGGCTTCCCGTCCCCACTTTTTCGTCCTGTCCTCTTTTTTACACTAAAAGTCCATTTGCACCCCGTTCCTCGTCCCCCATTCCCCATCCCCAAAGACGTCCCTTGTGGCTATGATTGAAAGAGAACCTACCTTCCCATGACAAGTTGCAAAGAAAAATGTCTTTGCAGATGTTTGCGAGATTAACAAAGGGGTATTTTGGCAATTTTGGAAACAAGTAATAGGATTTTGGGATTTTGAAAAAAAAAGAGGGGTATTTTGGTAGTTTTTGAGATTTGAGGGGTACTTTGGGAATTTCCACAAACTTCACAGGTATTTTGGTACTTTTCCCTTTAAAAAAGATATCAAAAAGACATGAGTTTCCTTCCTTCACCTGCTAGTTCCAAGGGCGAGGTAAACAGATGGTGCCAATCTACACCGTGGTTGCAAGCTCTCAGCATCAAAAACTCCAATAGGACCATCACAAAAACTGGCATAAACAAGCTGGCTGTCACAAGAATAAGTGGCATTGGAGATCAAGGCAGGTAGAGAGTCCCATGGAGCCCACTGCAAGTACCAAAAAAAGTAAAAATAAAGATCATTTAAAAAGGGGGAATCTAAACTATCTACTAACATAATATGGTGGAAGGAGAAACACTTTCCACGTGGCACGAGCTGCGAGCTGAAGGCTAGATTCCAAAGAAAGCGGCTGTCACCTGCAACTCTCTCTCTCTCTCTCTCTCTCTCTCTCTCTCTCTCTCTCTCTCTCTCTCTCTCTCTCCACAGTGTGCACTATGAGTCTGTAACTGCATCGTGGTGAGAAACCAGTCGTTCAACTTTTCTCAAAACTCGGGGATGAAGTAGAATTAGCCTGGCACGATGTTCAACATTTCTCAAACTCAGGCTGCAGCGGATGGTGTGCTAGATTGAAATTCTCTCTCTCTCTCTCTCTCTCTCTCTCTTTCTCTCTCTCTCTCTCTCTCTCTCTCTCTCTCTCTCTCTCTCTCTCTCCCCCCCACTTTCCTCTTTCTTCCTTCCGTTGCACGCACCTGCAAGAGCCTTAGCCTGGTGGAATTGCATCAAATCTTCCTGGACATGGCCGTCATGGTGGAGGCAGAGGGAGAGAGGTTGGATGAGATCCCATCCCGTCACAAGTGGCTTCTTTTCCTATCATGCCACTCCACTTCACTTCATCAATATCATCTCGAGGCTCGTTTATTGAGTAATTTTCCATAGAATCTCACAGGATGCCTGGATGGAATTGACCACCTTACCCATCTTCATGACCTTCAATTGGATGGATGTCCAATATTGTTGGAAGAGCTACCTTCCTTACATGCCCTGCAGGAAATGCTCTATATAACAAGGTGTGTGAAGCTCAAAGGTGTGAGGGGTTCTGATGAGATGAGAAAGGTGGAATCGGTATGTCTCCATTAAGGATGTGAAAGCATGGACTAGCTACCATTCAAGGACAATCTATCCATGCCCTCTCATGTAGCCACCCATAGTTGACACATCTAATTTCCTTCGAGAGCTGCAACTTGGTGCACGATAGAGAGTTGATGCTAGAGTGGCAGGGGTGTGTGGGTCCCTGTGTGTGTCTACACTGAGGCAATGGAATGCTATTTTGAAAAGGTAAGTGCAATTGCAGTAATATTAGCATTTGGTGGTTTCAATGTACTGTGTGTGTGTGGGTGTGAAATGGTTGGTTATGATGTCGGTGAGGATGGAGGAAGAGGAGGAGAGGAGGCGATATTGTTGTGATCATGCTTGCTGAATTTTCTCACCGGTGATCAGGGCGATTGTGTTGATTTTGATGCTGCTATTTATGGGTGGTAGTATATGTCCTTTTACTGTCTCAATAGCAGTTTGAAGTTGAAGCCTTGGGAGGAAGTGGAAGGATGACTGGAAGAGAAGCTGAAGACCAAGGCAACGAGGGAGATAATCCACCAGTTTCAGAGGTGTGATCAATCATGATTGCTGCATTTTCTTGAAGACATCATTACAACCCTTCCAGATGATGTTGATGATTATTTTTTATGATGTTGAGGTTTTGGTTGTGAAAGAGGGGCAATAATGGCAGCAACAGAGCATGTGGGTGCATGATGCATTTGGTCGTGGCTTAAGGGAGGCACAGGCGAGGAAGGAGGACCTACCCAGACTTGATGCGAGAGGTGTGGTGGCTAAGGTGTTTAGGCATCAGCCAATAATATGGCACCGTAGGAGAGCTAACGGAAGGGGAGGGCGCGCAGGCAATGCTTGAGGTGGTGAAGTTTAGCGGATAAGGCAAGGTCGATGTAGGGAATGGGTAATTTGGTAGTGGCCATTGGTGGTGTGTTCAGCAAGAGAGCGAAGCACCAGTACTCGGTAGATTTGGGGATGGTTATGGTGTGTGGAGGGCAATCTGCAGGTGGCAAGTGTTGGCACTCAGTAGCAACCTGTGGGAAGTGCCAAACAAGACAATAGACAATAGAGATGGCTGTAGCGCGCACATGGGTTTGTTCAATCAAACATTCTATGCTCTTCAACGGCTACTAACCTGAATGTACTCAGCCCCTGTCACACTGGGGTAGGAAATCACTCGCCAAATTGAGGTGGCGCCCAGCCATTTTCCCAACCAAAAGTGGAAGATGGCATCCAACTCATGTCAGTGGGGCGGGCGATGTAACATTTAATGGCCTAAAACTTGTGTGTAGCGGAAATTAGCATGAACATAGTGGGCATTTCATTAGAATAGATTCCTAATGAGAATTACAAGAGTGCTTGGGTGGAGAGAGCAACAAAAAGCATAACACCTAGTTAGATAGCATGAACAATACTTCCAAAAGAGAGAGAAATTAAGCTATTGACAACAGTTGAGGACCGGATTTGCATGGAGCCGGTCCCCCCTCCAAAAAGCTTTGTATTATGGTTTCTCCCATCAAGAGAGACATTGTACAATACAATTCTTTGTGTTCCTTCAAGACTAGCTAGTGCAATGAAGATGAAAGCTTCATGCACTAAGCAAAACACTTATCAAACACAACATTAATTCTCCCCGGTCTCAGACCCAAGACCTCACACACATTCGAAGATGGTGAGAGCTAGTAGGATATGAGAGTAGATTGAGAGGAAGAAGGAGTATTCTTACGAGAAAGATGTACATCTCCTCACATAATCACTCATATTAGCATAGCTTAGCTTAGTAATTAGCATGGTAGAGGAGATGAGCATGCATTGAAGCTTGGCTCTTGGTTGGATTTGCATCACAAGCCCAAGAGTTGTTGGTGTAGTCCTCCCTTCTCACAAGCTTGGAGTAGATGGTAAGCTTTCCATTAAAGCTTGAGAAGGAGAGAGAGTCTTCTTTACTTCACACATGAGATTATGTGAGTGTGTGTGTGATAATGCCTTGCAAAAATCAGCCCCCCTCTCTCTCTCTTGGTCGACCCCCCTTGCTATTTGCTCATGCTCTACTCTCATTGGACCTCCCCAGGCCTAGCCAATGGTAATTAAGCAGTGTAAGTGATAGCCTTCTGACATGTGTCCCCCTTTCCCCTTTTGTGAGAGCTTTAGGTAATTTAATAATTCAACTAAACTCTCATTGGACCCCTTTGCCTCCTGGCCAATAGGAATCAGGCAAGCCATTGGGCTGTTGAATGCTCATTGGACCCCTTGGGAGACTGTCCAATAGTCTTATAGAGGACTTAATTCTCATTGGTTCTTTTATTAAGTGTTTTTAAATTAATTAAACTAGATTTACTCTAGCCTAATTCTCATTGGTCCACCTCCAAGGCCATCCAATAGGAATTGGGTACACCTTGTGGGCATCTAGGATAGGGAGCTGACATGTGTCCCTCATTCCCTTTGTGTAAAGGGAGCTTGTGTGTGTGTGTGTGTGTGTGACTTTCTCTCTCATCCCCTACAAGCAAGGCTCGACCCCTCCTAAGTAGGGATTTGTAAAGACTTTTTTTGACACACACAAAGCATCCAATTCCCCCATGGTTGACCTTTGGACACAACCTTTGAATTTTGGAACCTTAGCATTTTGGAAGTCTTAATGGGTTGAACCTTAGGGTCTTTTTAGCCCATTTTTGCACATGGCTCTTTTGCAGATGGCCCCCCCTTTGGATCCCTTTTATGGCCGGTTTGCTAGCTTAACCAATATTCTAGCTTTTTCTCCCCTGGCACTTCCCCATATTAAATGATCAGTTTAACATGAGAAACTCATTTAGGAGAATTAGATATTGATTATTATGACATTACCTCTCTCTTGAAATCATAGTCGTCCTCGACTATGGTGTAGAGAAGATAAAGCATATTCATGAGTCCTTTTCTTAGCGGGTAGAGGATCCCTTGTTACCCTACGACATCATTCCACAATGGATGACTAGTCCATTTGGTGCTTGAGAGCCTAAGGTTGCCGTAAGCATGTCTGCCCATTAGTTCTATCAATCTTCCATAGTAGAGTGACAAGCTCTACTTGGTGTTTGGGAGACGTCATCTCCGCAAACTTGATCTAAGCATGCATACTACATTTTTGTGCACAATAAATAAAAAGAGAGTCTTATAAGACAAAAACTTTGCTCATTTTTAACATTTTGTACATTTGCTTACTCTTGGGAAGCATTGTAAGCATTGACAAGGTTTAGGTTATCCTTTAATTGTATGCCTTGCATCCATCTAGCATCTTCAAAAGCATAATTCTTAAACTTAATAAGATATTGTCGGATAGTCTTACCGCCTCTTAGTACCTTGTCTTCATGTCAAAGAATGGACTCGGGCTGCAGCACCTCCTCTTGGTCCTCAATCTCCGGTGGGTCTTCAATAGTTGGTTCTTGAGGTGGCTCTCCTTTGTAAGGCTTTAATAGGCTCACATGGAAATCATTGTGTATGAGCCAATGATTGGGCAACTTGAGTTGATAGGCCATCTCATTGATTGGCTTAAGAATCTGGAAGGGACCATAGTACCTTTTTGCTAGTTTAGTATAGTACTTTTGGTGTCCCCTAGGATTCTTGCCCGTCGTGTGCCTTAATCGAGCCTTGGGGAATTTTAATAAGACCCAATCATTTTCTTTAAAGGCTTGGGCTCTTCTGTGCTTATCAGTAGCAGCCTTTTGCCTTTGTTGTGAGATAGAGATAGCATCCTTAATCTTTTGAAAAGATTCTTGTAGGTCTCGGCTATACTCATCTGCAGCGAAGATCTTCCCATGTACCTTAAGTAGCAAGGGACTTTTTGATCTTCCCTCAATTACCTCGAAAGGTTCTTTTCCCGTGGAAGTATGTACAGTGTTATTGTAAGCATACTCCACTAAGGGTAAGTACTTCTCCCATTGGGATCTTTGATCTACTTCCGTTACATAGGCTTTTAGTAGATCAAGAATTGTTAGGTTAGCTATTTCACTTTGGCCATCCGTTTGTGGATGATAGGCCGTAGAGAAGTTTATCCTTATCCCTAAATTCTCAAAGAGACACTTCCAAAAATTACTGGTCATTCTAGGATCTCTATCCGACACTATGGACATTGGCAAGCCATGGTACTTGAAATTTGTGAAATGAAGAGGGTTGCCATTTGATGGGCTTTGATAGTCTTTTTGACAGGTATAAAATGAGCTTGTTTACTGAACCTGTCTACTATCTTCCATATTCCCGTATTCCCATGGATAGACTTAGGCAATCCAAAGATAAAATCCATGGATATGCTCTCCCATGGTGAATTAGGGATTGGCAAGGGTTGAAGAAATCCAAGTTGCTTCCCTCTATCAAATTTTGTCTTCTGGCATACCACACATTTAGAAACATACTCTTGTATTTTCACTTTCATGGTAGGCCAATAGAAATATGTTTCAATTCCCTTTAAGGTAGACTGAATCCCTCTATGCCCCGCATAAGGTGGAGCATGAGATTCATACATTACTTTCTCACGTAGTGAGTTAGTAACACATAGTCTATTGCCATAGAGAAGATAACCATCTTGTAAAGTAAATGGTTCTTCTTCTTCCCTAATGCAAGGGTTGAAATCACATCTCTAAAATCGGGATCAATTGCATATTCATCTATCATTGAAGATAGATCATTGTGAGTTGCTATGGAAACCGCATTCACTCTCGGCCGTCTTGAGGTGCATCAGCTACTTGATTATGCTTGCCAGCAATGTGAGAAATATGAAAAAAAAAAATTGCGAAAGGAAATTTGCCCACCTCATTTTTTTGTCGGAGAGCTTGGTCTGCGTCATGAAGTACTTAAGACTTTGGTGATCCGTTCGCAGAATGAAAGGAGTCCCCAATAAATAGTGCTTCCATGAGTCTAAGGCATGTAGAGCTGCAAGGAGTTCCTTTTCATATATGCCTAGAGCTTGCTCAACAGGTCGAGCCTTCGACTTTCATAGCCTATGGCATGCCCTTCTTGGAGCAAAACAGCTCAAAGGCAATCACCACAAGCATCACATTGGACCTCAAATGGTTTTGAGAGATCTTGTAGTGTAAGCATAGGTTGAGAGATAAGCTTTTCTTTAAGCTTTTTGAAAGAATTGTTCTCCTTAGCAGACCATGTATACCTAACGCTTTTCTTTGTTAGGTCATGTAATGGTCCTGCAATTTGTGAGAACTTTTCTATGAAGCGTCTATAGTATGCACACATACCTATAAAGCTTCTTAGTTCATGAAGATTCTTTGGTTTAGGCCATCCTTTTATTACCTCTAACTTTGATGGATCCATTTGGATGCCATCTTGAGAGATAATGTGACCTAAATATTGAATCTCTTGCAAGAAAAATTCACTTTTCTTTCAATTAACAAAAAGTTTATTCTCTCTTAAAACTTGAATTACCTGGAGGTGTTGCTTGTGTTCGTCTAATGAATTAGAGTAGATGATAATATCATCAAAGAACAATCCAGTGAAGGTTTGATGAGGGTTGAACAACTTCTCCATCAAGCGGTTGAATGTGGCTGGTGCATTGGTCAAGCCAAAAGGCATGACAATGTATTCGTAAAGACCAAATGTGGTGCGAAATGCGGTCTTTACAATGTCTTGATCGTCTATCCTTATTTGATGATAGCCACTTTTTAGGCCAATCCTACTGAAGTAGGTCGATCCTTGTAGCTTATCAAATAGGTCTTCTACCCGTGAAACGGGAAACCTATTCTTGATAGTGATCCTATTTAGTGCTCTATAGTCGATACACATACGATATGTGCCGTCTTTCTTTTGCACTAATAGCACAGGTGAGAAAAATGGAGATGAGCTAGGCCTAACCATGCCCTTCTCAACTAACTCATGCACTTGCCGCATAATCTCCTCTTGTTGAGCTTGAGAAACTCTATAAGGAGGTTTGTTAGGCGGTGAACTTCTTGGAAGAAGTTCAATTGCATGGTCATCATTACCTCGTTTAGGAGGTAGCCCACAAGGGATGTCGTCAATAAAAACATCTTGAAACCCCTTGAGAAAATTGGATAACTCTAATTCCTTTTGGTTGATTTTATTTTCTTTTGCTAAAGCATTAGGTTCATTTTGAGAATCTTTAACAAAAATCATGTACACGGAAATAGAGCTCTTTATTGACTTGTTGAAAGCTGGTGTATGTACAATGGGGATAGTGTTACCCATTTCCTTAGCATCTATATACATGTCTTTTTCCCTGAACTTAAAGGAGATTCTCCTTTCAGGGAATTTAACATTGGCAGCCAGACGATCAAACCATGGTGCCCCTAGGAGTACATCCTCATGCTTGAGAGGAGAGATAAAGAAGTCCTCTTTGTCCACATAGCTTTGGACATGAAGCCTCAATTTCCCGATTAAGGGAGTGACTGAAGCTTCATGCCCCTTGAAAGCACTGTCTGCGGGTAGGACATCTCCCATCTCGTAGGCTTGTATGCCTAGCTTGGTGGCCAACTCTATAGACATAAAATTGTGAGTAGAACCAGGGTCAAAGAGAATAAAAGGATCATGTTCTCTTACCTTTCCCCAAGCATGGCATAGAGGAGATCCTTTGTGGTGAGTTTGGTGAGTCTCCTCCTCTTGGATTTCAACCAAGGTAGCTCTAGGACGATCTTGGCGGTTGTTCTTTTGGGGACAAGCGCGGTACGCATGCCCTTGTTCACCGCACTTGAAACACCGGTTATCCTTGCAATAACACTTAAGCTCTTCAGGAGAGAGTTTGTTTTTACCTTTGTAAACTCCCTTCTCTTTGGCTTTGTTGGAGTTGTCCTTAGGAGACTTTTGGACATTGTCCTTCCCCTTAGGTCGTTGGAACCCTTGTTTTTCGTGGGCTTATTATTTCTTTTAGCCCCCGTTTGGAAATTGATTCGAGCGGCAACCATAGTATGGTGTATTACCGCCGATATGGTACGTGGCCTTTGGGAGTTGACATACTCCGCCATTTCTTCGGTTAAGCCCGCACAAAATTGTTGCTTTTGCTCTCCAAAATCCAACTTTTTGAAGACAGTGGCTTTCAGTTGTAGGTCCCAAAACTTGTCTACATATTTGTGGATGGATTTATAGGGAGAGAGCTTTAAGCTTCGCCATTCGGTGAGTACTTTGTCTTTGGCATCGGTGGCCAAAAACTGCCTCATAATGGAAGCTCTTAAAGCTTTCTATGTTCGCGGAGCTTCACCGTTGGCTTGTAGGCTAGACCACCATTGCCTGGCTGACTTTTGAAAGTGCATAGCTACATGGCATAGCTTAGAGGACTCCGTGAAGCCCTCATCTCCAAACGTTGTCGTGCTGTGACACGTACATAGTGGGAACGCATGCTACAAGATCTATCTTGTAATTTTTTAGATACATAATTATCTTTCCTATAATGTACATATGCATATTTAAGTATAATAATAAGTCTTCTATCTCATCCTATTATTTTTCTCAAGGGTAACCTATTCTTACTTTACCATCAGAAAATACTATGGGAAAAGCATCAATAGCTCCGCCTCTTTAACTTGGGGCAAAAAGCATTGATTCTTTATTTCTACTATCTCATTATCATCTCACACCCTAGTTAGATCCTATATCTAGGGTAAACTCCAATATATATATATTCTATGTATTTTCATGTTTTTCTTATATTTCTTTTTAAATAGCTACTAGGAGGGAATCAAATCCTAGTGGGACACTAGGTGGCATGATTTCAAAGATACACTTATTTTAATGCATTATTGCAAGCATGATTACAAAACTTTGTCAAAGAGCAATGTCATGCTTTCATATGGCATGAGGTGTCCTTTGGAATCAAATGAAAGTCTAGGCTAAGGGGACCACAGGAAGACTTTTGCTGCCAGAAATGGACCCTATTTTGATGAATTTTTTACACAAGGTTTCAATCCGAATTGGAAAATGATTTTGAAATAAAAATCGTAGCTAATGAGCTGAAGATTTCGCCCATATTTTTACTTTTTTATTTGAAGCCACGGTTGAGGAGATATGATCAAAATACTGGACCCCAGTCTGCCCACATCATGCAGGGACAGCTCATTTCCAACTTTTCCAATTCCTGTTCACACTGGCTCCTCTCTTCTTGTGTAAACCCTTGGGGGTTCCCTTCACCTATAAAAGGGGACATCTTCTTCCTTGAAAAGAACTCAAGCATTTAGGCCATTGATGAGAGGAATTCTTAAGGGAGTGAGTAGTAATGCCTAATTGTACTCAGCCATTAACATAAGCCTAAGCCTACACTTTCTCCTAGAGGAAGACTAGCCATCCTTGCATGCTATCCTTGGAAGATCAACTCTAATCAAAGAAGGGCGTGGACTTGGCGTATCAATCAAAGTTGAATTCTCCCCTCTTCTTCTCTCTCCATCAATAATGGTGCCGAAGGGTTTGTCAAGTAAGATGTGTTCTACATTGATGTTTTCTTGATTTCTTGTTGTTTTCTTTTTCATTTCTAACCCAACATATATATATATATATATCTAATCTCATCTCCTTAACCAAACCTATCTCTCTCACTCTTAGTAATTCATCCTCTCTACAAATTTTAGGTTCTCCTTGCTACAGGTACATCTCTCCCTGCAGTATCCTTATTGCCTACAGGCAAGAATAGGGCTTGGGAGGGAAACTTCTCATCTCTTCACTTCTCTCATATCTACATTTTTCACATACTATCCTAGATGAATAACCCACATGATGATCATTTCTATCGCTTTCACTCTGTACGATCTATTAGAGTTAACGTATGGATTAGCCGTAAAATACACTTCCAACAACGTATAGTGTTTCTCTTTGGCCCAGAAAGGCTTAATGAAATACTTCTATCACCGGATCCCATCATACTACCTCTCATAGACTATAACTTTTCTTTTGACGTAAGCGTAGTTATCTTGCTATGAACCAAGAGGATTTGTACACACAATTAATCCCAATCACTAGACAAAATATATATATTATGGTAAGCACAAAACTACAATTCCAAAGAACAATTCGTAGCCTATTTGGTTAGCCAAGATTGAATGCCATTAACTCATCTATTAACCCTTTCATATTACCCATGATACGATATGACCATAGCCTTGATGTTTTCATCTTCGTATTGTTTTGACATTCTCTTTTGTGTTCTTTCTTTGTGTGTGTGAGTGCAAGAGAGAAAGAGTGAGTCTTCTTTGATTGCACTTCTTTCCAAACCCTAGTCTTCATGGCATCTATGGTTTAACTCCTTCATATAGTTTTTGTTGAGTTCTCTCATAAACTCTCACAGCCATAAGCCCGGTGCTTTCTTGGCAAGACCGCAAATTTCTCGACAACACCGCATCAAACTATTGGATAAAGGCCAAGACTTTGTCCGTAGCACCAAAGGTGCCATCATAGGTAAGGAAAGAGATTCTCTTTCCTCCCTCTTTGAACTTCTTCAGCTTGGACGACCTCTTCCATACGGGATAGGATTTCCTATGGCCTCTTCTTTTTGATGGTTCAAAGGTTGCACCATCACTTTCTTCAGAAGGTGAAGAATTTGAAGAAGGTGGAGAAGAGGGTGACCTCTTTCTCGTCTTTTTCTTGTCTTGATCTTCGTCGTCTTCACCATCACTTTCATAAGAGGAAGAGGATGAAGAAGATGGAGAAGAGGGTGCCCTCTTTCTCGCCTTTTTCTTCTCTTGCCTTTTATCATCCCTCTTTGAATTATGGTGTGGAGAAGGGTGCGGTGGTCTTCTCCGCTTTGGTGGTGATGTAGAGCGTTTAGCCCGCCGTCTTCGTGGAGCCATCTCCGTCGAGGTGGCGGGAGACTCACTTCTTTCTCGTTCCTTTGGTGGAGGCTCTTGAGTTCTCCTTTGGGAAGGAGATGCATCATCAAGAAGTAAATTCTTGAGCCCTTCGTATGGATTCTCTTCTTCTTCCCGAATCGGAGAGAGACCTATTTTGGAAGTCTCACAAGGAGGCTTCCTAGGTGTTCTCTCGTCATGGTGGTGAGCTTGGAGAATTCCATGAGCACGGAGCTGCCATTGCACTTCACTTTGGAGAGATGGATTGCCCATGGCTTGTTGAAGCCTAGAAACAAGATAGTTAACAAGCATCGGAGCATCATTAGTAGCTTGCTCATTAGCAAAATCAAAGTTATCAGCATTAATTTCACTCTCTTTACGATTGTCATCCATTCTAACAACCTTTAGGTGTACTTTGGCACTTCAAGCCCTAGTTGCTACTCCTCTTTACCCCTTTAGAAAAAGCACTCAAGCTACTGTACCCGTGGCTCGAATACCATTAATTGCAAGGAATAGAAGAGAGGGTCGTTCAACACCAAAACAACACCGGCTCCTGTCAAGCTTCTAATAGCACAATAGTGGTTAAGCCGTAGGAAAGCCGCGTAGGACTCCACTATTAAGACCATATCTCTTGACGGTGATGCCCCGTTAACTGCACGAAGGCACGCGCACTACAAGGCTGAAAAATCCCTATTCTACGTACTCACAGGCAATTAATAATACCAACCATTTATAGCTAGCTTGAGGACCTCCCTTCTTGAGCAAGAAAAGAGAAACCTTGTGCTCTGATACCAATGTAACATTTAATGGCCTAAAAACTTGTGTGTAGCGGAAATTAGCATGAACATAGTGGGCATTTCATTAGAATAGATTCCTAATGAGAATTACAAGAGTGCTTGGGTGGAGAGAGCAACAAAAAGCATAACACCTAGTTAGATAGCATGAACAATACTTTCAAAACAGAGAGAAATTAAGCTATTGACAACAGTTGAGGACCCGATTTGCATGGAGCCGGTCCCCCCTCCAAAAGGCTTTGTATTATGGTTTCTCCTATCAAGAGAGACATTGTACAATACAATTCTTTGTGTTCCTTCAAGACTAGCTAGTGCAATGAAGATGAAAGCTTCATGCACTAAGCAAAACACTTATCAAACACAACATTAATTCTCCCCGGTCTCAGACCCAAGACCTCACACACCTTCAAAGATGATGAGAGCTAGTAGAGTATGAGAGTAGATTGAGAGGAAGAAGGAGTATTCTTACGAGAAAGATGTACATCTCCTCACATAATCACTCATATTAGCATAGCTTAGCTTAGTAATTAGCATGGTAGAGGAGATGAGCATGCATTGAAGCTTGGCTCTTGGTTGGATTTGCATCACAAGGCTGGTGTAGGCCTCCCTTCTCACAAGCTTGGAGTAGATGGTAAGCTTTCCATTAAAGCTTGAGAAGGAGAGAGAGTCTTCTTTACTTCACACATGAGATTGTGTGAGTGTGTGTGTGATAATGCCTTGCAAAAATCAGCCCCCCTCTCTCTCTCTTGGTCGACCCCCCTTGCTATTTGCTCATGCTCTACTCTCATTGGACCTCCCCAGGCCTAGCCAATGGTAATTAAGAAGTGTAAGCGATAGCCTTCTGACATGTGTCCCCCTTTCCCCTTTTGTGAGAGCTTTAGGTAATTTAATAATTCAACTAAACTCTCATTGGACCGCTTTGCCTCCTGGCCAATAGGAATCAGGCAAGCCATTGGGCTGTTGAATGCTCATTGGACCCCTTGGGAGACTGTCCAATAGTCTTATAGAGGACTTAATTCTCATTGGTTCTTTTATTAAGTGTTTTTAAATTAATTAAACTAGATTTACTCTAGCCTAATTCTCATTGGTCCACCTCCAAGGCCATCCAATAGGAATTGGGTACACCTTGTGGGCATCTAGGATAGGGAGCTGACATGTGTCCTTCATTCCCTTTGTGTAAAGGGAGCTTGTGTGTGTGTGTGACTTTCTCTCTCATCCCCTACAAGCAAGGCTAGACCCCTCCTAAGTAGGGATTTGTAAAGACTTTTTTTGACACACACAAAGCATGCAATTCCCCCATGGTTGACCTTTGGACACAACCTTTGAATTTTGGAACCTTAGCATTTTGGAAGTCTTAATGGGCTGAACCTTAGTTTCTTTTTAGCCCATTGTTGCACATGGCTCTTTTGCACATGGCCCCCCCTTTGGATCCCTATTTTCCCTGCTTTGGATCCCTACTGTGGCCGGTCTGCTAGCTTAACCAATATTCGAGCTTTTTCTCTCCTGGAACTTCCCCATATTATATGATCAGTTTAACATGAAAAAATCATTTAGGAGAATTAGATATTGATTATTATGACAGGCGAACCCCCCAACCAACGTTCTCGCATGGGTGTCCAACTGCAAAAAGGTGAAGCGGGCAAATTTTTGACAGGATGTGAGCTCTGACAGTCAGCGGAGGAGGCGGACGGTCAAGCACTTGGCTAGCGCTGACTGGATGTCTGCTGAGCGTGGTCTCTTTACTGTGAGCGTGGTGTGATTGCGTTTGCGTGAAGAGAGAGGGGAGGGTGCCCCGGTGTGACTGGGGCCTCACACGCACATGGGGAGTGTTTGACTTGAACCTGAGTAGGCCATGGAATCTTTTGCTGTAGCTTTTATAGGTTTCATGGAAAAGAGGCAAAAGCAAGTCTCTGATTGGCTGGTATCTTATGAACGTCGTGAATACTTTGTGAATGCATGGAGAGGGGGGGATTCATTATGATGCGTTAGTTCATGGCATGGTACACATCAGTCCAAAAATAAAGTGGGCCACCCTCTTCAAATCCACCGAACGGAGGCCTTGGCTACATGCAAGAGAGCTAGCAGAGCAGCCACCAAGACAAAGTGGGTAGCCAGCTAAGGCAATGCAAGACACTGAGCTTGCGGATGACAACCATGGAGCTAGCAAGCAGAGAAAGCTCATTGAGGGAGATTGGAAACTGGTTGGTGGAACTGCATTCTGAATATCCCCCCCCCCCCCCCCCCCCCCCCTCTCTCTCTCTCTCTCTCTCTCTCTCTCTCTCTCTCTCTCTCTCTCTCTCTCTCTCTCTCTCTCTCTCTCCGATGCAATGTCTATTCATCTACCCACTTCCAACGCCTTAACCGCTCATGAGGCTATAATGTAGGATTCAATACGATACAAATGAGAGAGAGGCTCTCTCTCTCTCTGTCTCTCTCTCTCTCTTGTTTGTGTCGTATTGGAAGCCTACACTACAACCTCATGAGCTATTAAAGCCCTGGAAGCGGGTAGACGAAGAGGCATGAGAGAGAGAGAGAGAGAGAGAGAGAGAGAGAGAGAGAGAGAGAGAGAGAGAGAGAGAGAGAGAGAGAGAGAGAGAGAGAGAGAGAGTTTGTACTGTATTGGAAGCCTACACTACAACCTCATGAGTGGTTAAAGCCCTAGAAGCGGGTAGACAAACAGTCATGAGAGAGAGAGAGAGAGAGAGAGAGAGAGAGAGAGAGAGAGAGAGAGAGAGAGAGAGAGAGAGAGAGAGAGAGAGAGAGAGTCTCATCCACACCCTAGGCTGTTTTCAGCGGATGAAAAGTGAAGGTGTGTCTGTAGATGCAATGTTTTCTCATGGCGTGCATTGATTGCAGGATATGTCCAATAGGGTCAGGGAGGGAGATTGTTTGTCGCTATCTGGGTGCCTTGGTCATCATGTATACCAAATGTTCTCACTTCATAAAGCACACAAAGTGTTTGAGGAGCTTCATGTCGGGGATGTCTTCTCTTGAAATGTACCTATTGCGAGATATGCCTTGGGCAGGTCCAAGGAGCTTTGGGTCATTTTCAGCATATGCAAAGCAAGGGTGTCTCTCCTAATTCAATCATCCACACCCTGAGGGAAATTGTTTGCTCCTCTATGGGTGAGGTGGTCAGCATGTATGCCAAACGTGGTGCACTTCATAAAGCATACTAAGCCAGGGTGTCTCTCCATATGCACACTCTCTCATGGAGTGCATTGATTGCAAGATATGTCCAAGAGGGGTTGTTGAAAGAAAACGTTGTGCTTGGCACTACTTTGGTCGACATGTATGCCAAATGTGGTGCACTTTATAAAGCACAAAAAGTGCTTGAGGAGCTTCATGTCTAGGATGTCGTCTTTTGAAATGCTCTGAGGTTGTGAAATGGGCAAGTCCAAGGAGATTTGGAAGTTTTTCAGCGGATGTGAAGTGAGGGTGTCTCTCTAGATGCGATCACATATGCTTGGACTATTTTCAGCTGATGTGAATTGAGGGTTTCTCTCTAGATGCATGTTGTCTCATGAAGTGCATTGATTGTGGGATTTGCACAACTTGGGCAAGGACAATGAACTTTGGGCTGTTTTCAATGGATGCGAATTGAGGGTGTCTCATCCACACTGTAAGATGTTTTCAACAGATGCAAAGTGAGGGTGTCTCCAGATGCAATATTGTCTCATGGAGTTCATTGATTGTAGGATATGTCTAACAAGTTTAGGAAGGGAGAGTGTTTGTCACTCTATGGGTGACTTGGTCGTCATGTATGCAAAATGTGTTGCACTTCATAAAGCATACAAAGTGTTTGAGGAGCTTCGTGTCAAGGATGTCGTCTCTTGAAATGCACCTATTGCGGGATATTCTAGGCAGGGCCAAGGAGCTTTGGGTCAATTTCAGCGGATGCAAAGCAAGGGTGTCTCTCCAGATGCAATCATCCACACTGAGTTTTTTTAACGGATGTGAAGCGAGGGTTGGTCTCTAGATGCAATGTTATCTCATGGAGTGCATTGATTGTAGGATATGTCCAAGAGAGTCAGGGACAAGAAGAGAGAGAGAGAGCTATTTTCAGTAGATGCAGAGAGAGGGCATCTCTCCCACTACAATCATGTACACTTGCACATGAAGGCATGTGGCATTACACAAGCATGTCACCAGGTTATCCAATTTGCATGTCCAAATGTGGTGCACTTCATATAGCACAAACATTGCTTGAGGAGCTTCCTCTCAAGGATGTCGTCTCTTGAAATGCACTGATTGCGGGATATGCCCAACTTGGGTAGGACCAAGGAGCTCTTGGCATTTTTCAGCCGATACAAAGTGAGGGTGTCTCTCTAGATGCATGTTGTCTCATCGAGTGAAAGATATGTCCAACCAGGTTAGGTCAAGAAGAGAGAGAGCACCTAAGCACTGTTGGACACCTCCTGCCATTGGCCCCGACGTGGCACTTTGCTCCCACTACAACATTATTTGTAATGATGCCGCGGTTCGAACAACACTGTGTGTGTTGCTTTCCATAGAATGGAGGCAGGGGTGGAAAGCATATGATTGCCCCCACTCCCTGGAGATGCAACCACCTTTGCTTGCATGCTGACAACATGGCAGATACCCAAAAAGTTGACATCGGCAAAGACGTAGTCCACATTCATCGAAAATGCCACGTTCATAGGGCTACAAGAGGCAATGTGGGCCCCTTTGTTGCATTGTCCCAATCCCAAATGTGTTCCACCTCGCGAAGCCTTCCCGATGTGTATCGTTTATAGCGGCCTTGCCCACGACCCATAGCGAGCTCCTAGCCTCTGATGGGAAACCAATGAAGAGTTTCCATAAAAGAAGTCATGATGGATACATCCTTCTACCACTAGTCCCAACATGGCACTTTGCTCTCACCGTAGCACTGTTTGTAATATTGTCGTAGCTCGAGCAACACTGTGCGCATTGCCTTTCACGGAATGGAGGCAAGCGTGGTAACCATAGGGTTGCCCCCATTCCCCGGAGATCAAACCACCTTCGCTTGCATGCCAACAACATGGCGGATACCCAAAAAGTCGACATTGGCAAAGACGCATAATGCAGTTTTCACAGTGGTCACTCACCATCAAAGCCCATTGTGAATGTTTGTAGTTTGTTCAGCCCGATGAACGACATTCACACGGGCTATGGCGACCTCCAAACCTCTTCTATGGGAAACTAATGAAGAGTTTTCGTAAATGAAGTCATGATGGTGAGCTCTCCTACCACTAACCCCGATGTTGCAATTTGCTCCTGCCACGACACTGTCTGCAATTGTGCCACAGCTCGAGCACCACTATGCGTGATGCCTTCCACATAATGGAGGCAGGGGTGGTAAGCATAGGGTTCCCGCCACTCCTCGGAAATGCAACCACTTTCACTTGCATGTTGACAACATGGAGGATACCCAAAAAGTTGACATGTACAAAGACGCATGTCTGCAGTTGTCACAACTGCCGCACACACATATACATGTATCGGTGGTAAGAGTGAGCGAGACCCGCCGGTAGGCGAGTCGTGTGAGCTAATAGAATATATGATGAGGTGGTAACAAACAAGCCCATAAATAAAGACCTATTGAATTTTCTCCAGCTTAGACGCATCATAAATAGCAAGCTGACTTTCGTGCACTACCAGTAACCTGATATGATCATTGTGAAACTGCACTCTTGTGTCTCCTACTGCTGGTAACGGCCTTCCACCTATTGGTTGGAGAAACTTAGATCTGCATTTCTCCCATGCATCTGTGGCCCATACACACACATAACCAGGAGGTAAAATCAGCACAAGCCTATTCACAATCCTCTTACATCCTTCCACCTATTGGTTGGAGAAACTTAGATCTGCATTTCTCCCATGCATCTGTGGCCCATACACACACATAACCAGGAGGTAAAATCAGCACAAGCCTATTCACAATCCTCTTACATACCTCCATAAGGTATGCAACTGTCGAGTGTCAGTAGCATCAAAATACCTATGCATCAACACCTGAAGAAACAAGCACGTTCAAGGTGTTTGAAAAAGCAAGCCCAGATATTCTCTTTTGATACAACCTTGAAAGTCATCATATTGAACAACGACACCTTGCCCCCTAAAGTTGACATTACATAGGAATTGTTTTTAGATAATGCTATACATGGAACCGCCTCTTCAAGATTTGTCTCAGTGACGTCATTGGTCATGAGGATGCCACTAGAGGGCTGCCACACATTAGGAAATTTTGGAGGTCATTTGGAGGGCCTTATTGAAGAGAGAGAAAAGAAGGCACAACCAATCAATAGCAACCTTACGTAACGTAGAAATGCATGGAAAATAACACAAAAATTAAAGAAAACATTTTAAAATATTGAGATTTGTCCCATTTTTGTAAGCTAACTTCCTCGTCTCACAAAGTAGGGCCCACTGCCAGTAGCCATCAAGTTGCTGAAACCTAACTACTGATTGATAGCTAACTCTCTCCCTTCATTAAAAGATATCCACTACCTTTATGAAAGGCTTTCAAAACTCATTCTCCCTCCGTTATACCTATGGCTTCGTCTTTTACCCGCCCAAGAAGTTATAGAGGTTGCTCTACACTGTCCCCAACTGACCTCACCATTAGTGTGCCAAGAAGACCATGTAGTAGCATAAGCACTATCTCAATCTCAAACTCTCTATTATAGATAATAGGTGTCAAGAGCAAAGGATAAGCTAAGGTTCTTGGGTTCTTATGCAGCCAAGAAGGAGAAAAAGATCGAAAGCAAAAAATATGTTTGGTTCTGCATGGAAAGCAAGAATTCTGGATTTCAAAGTCAAGGTTGGTAAGAAGACTGTGAAAGAAGTCTTTGTTCAACATGTTTTCACTCACTCTGATGTGATTGCTAATGTCGGTGATGTCTCCATGGTGCATAATCCACGGTGCAACTGTGAGTTAATTATTTGGCACTCCTCTATAAATGTTATCTTACATTTCAAATGTGAATCTATTTTTCTCTTCTCTTATTACAGATATTTAATTAGGTTATACAGATTTTTGTATTTATTTCTATTCTCTTACATTCACAGATGTTTATCCTTCCTCATATGAGGAATGGGAGCCACTGGAGTGCATTATAGGTCTCATCTCTGTGACCCATGCTCATATTGGGGTCTTGCAATATGCGTGCAAAACTAGCAAAAGCCTGCAGACAAGGGTATTTTCTTCTATGACCATTTCTACCAACTCAATCAAAGGAATCAAAGAGGAGTGTTGGTGAAGGTTTCACTACCAACCAACTGGAACTCCGTGGATTGGCCCGTTCCCAACACAACAATGAGTGAGGCATTAAGGAGCAGGCTCTATAGGGATGTTCAGAGGTCTCTCCAAAATTCTGTACCCACTAAATTGGTGAAACTTGCAAATTTTTGTCATGTTGGTCTCTTTGTTGAGTTATTTTATACCTGCAAAGCACATGTTGCTAAAACTATGCTGCTCTGCAAATCATTTGATTCCCTCTTTTGTGGTGATAAGCTTCTTGATCGAGGGTGGTATGTGAAAGAAACAGATGACATATGTTGCGAGATTGCTCTTGACACTTTCATTGTCAAGTATATGCTTGTGACACAGACATTAATAATATCCTTTTGGTACAAGCGTTCTCACATTGTGGAAGGTTGTTATGTGCCTATGGATCAAGAGGCAGCAAGTTTGGCAAACAATGTTGTCATAGACGTGGAAGTGGTGGACAAAGACCTGAATCTTATGACAGTAATTACAATAAGGTAGTAATACAATCTTTTACAAATTTGACATGACATCGTGGAGGAGAGTGCCGACATTGACTCCGTAAACTTTTATTTCTTGCTGGGCGGACGAAGAGTAATGCAACGAAGGGAGAAGCATTTTCTGTGTGGAGATCTTTCTGGCCGTATTCAAATTGTGTCCATGTAATCTAGCCTGAATGGCTTTAATGAAATGTAACTTTTTTGACTAGTTTAATCTTAATATCAAGTGTTTTCTCAAGGCTCTCTCTCTCTCTCTCTCTCTCTCTCTCTCTCTCTCTCTCTCTCTCCCCCCCCCCCCCCCCCCCCACCTTTGAGTATTTGAAACACATAGACAGGTAGACAATATCAATTTAAGGTATAAAAAATGAATCACTAAGTACATTTGTAAGTACAAATTCCGATGTTCTCAATTGGCTTAAGTAAATTCCTTGCAGGTATGGGACCAAAATGTCCTTCTATACGGCCAGAAATTACAGGAATTGCTGACGTCACCTACTATACGGCCAGAAAGATCTCTTCACGTCAGCAATTACAGGAATTTGGACTCCTTCATATTGATCATGTGCCTTTATCCTGTGCCACAATAATAGGCACTCCCTTATCCTCCTCTACCTCTGTTTCGTTCCTTGGCTCTCAGGAGCATTTTACATCTGCATTGTCAGGGGCTTGGTCTACTTCACATTGATCAAACCGCAACTTTCGTTTCAGCAGCTCCAACTGCAAAGCATACCAGTGTCTGTTCCTCTAATATTGGGGCAGTTATAGGGATTTGAATTCCAGTGGTGGAAACTGGCATGACTTCCTCATCACCGGTCATTGTTAAAGTTATTATATGGTCGTCGACAAAACTGTCTTCTGCATCTAAAACTCTTGGAGTTGAAAGAGATAGTAGATGCTGAATCATTGAAGTGCGGAACCTTTGTAAATATTCCAAGGTATAATTTTCCACAGCATTCTGCAAAATTAGGTTAACATGTGGTCAATACTTTAATTGATAATAGCACCAAGTTGGTCCAAACCATAGCACGGAAATACCTTTGACATAAATGGATTCAAAGAAAAAAAAAATGTAGTATGTACTCTGCATGGAGAAGACATCTCCAACCATAGGAATATAGGTCTGTCTAATTAGGCACTTTGACAGCTTTAAAGGTTGCCTTGTAGAGTTCATTATTTCCACAAAGCCTTCCATAGACATGAAGTAATCTTTTTACACATCTATGAACAGTGAAAGTTATTTGTTATTAACAATATTGAGGTCATCAACCATAACCCAAATAAACACTCAAGGTTTTATCAACACTCACACTCCTATTTTTGAATGTGTTCCTTGTATGGAGTTGATAGTCCAAACCACTTATTTGTCCAATTCAATGCATACAAGGCTCCAACAATTATTTGATTTGTATGGAAACACCAGAGTTGTGACCTGAAGCATTGGACAGTGGACAAACCATCTCTCCAATGTGCCATGAGGGGTGTTTTTTATTCGGAGTGGCACAGACAACTGTGTATCTATAACATATATTTTAGTATGGGTTTGCTGAGGGAGTTGGCTCTTTATTAAGCTACAATATAAAACAGGGATTTAATTAGAGACCAAATACAAAAAGAAAAGGATCTTAAAGGTAGAGAAGAGCACTTACTTTAGACATAAATAAACGATAGAGTCTGTAATTTGTGCATTAAGATCTTTCAAAATCCCAATATCAACAGAATCCAGAGCTAATTGCCTACTACCATCAGCAAGGGGAATAATTGCTAATAGTCCTTCTTTCATAGAATGTAAAAAATCATTGTTTCTTTCATTTAAGTCTGTGGTAACTTGCCCATAATTTCTCCTCTGGGCCTCTTCTTCAGCGGCAGTCTGTATCCTCTTTAAATTCTCTGCTTCCAGGTAATGTCTTTCTTCTTGCTCATCTCTGGCTCTCGTGTTCACATCATGAGTAACCTCATGAATCTTGACCCCATGATCCCGTCAGCCTGGTGGTATTAGCAATATATCCTTAATTTTAGGGTCAATAAAATCATTAGGAATGAGGAGCTTATCGTATCTCCAACGTACTCTCTTGAGCGTCTCACTATCCTTGTCCATTATTGTCACCCGATGTGCATGAGCAGCAACAATGGTGATGTCATTAAAATACTCCAGTAAAAAATCTTCTGCTGCTTCTTGAAGACAGAGCAGGGCAACAACCTTCCATCTCATTGTACCAGCACATGCTTCCTCGCAAATTTGCCTTACTGCTCTTTGGAAAGCAAGTTTAGGGACACAAAGCTCAATACATTTTTGAGCTTTCTTGATCTCTCTAAATAAACCCATGTTTCTCTGAATATTCTTCATTCTTGGTCCCTTCAATATCTTCATTGGTTTACCTAAAGTTTTCTTCTTACTAGCAGACCTTCCACATGCTTTCTTTGCAAGCCCTGGTCCTTTCCCTGCCTTCCTTGCTGATGCCTTTGTTCTTGCCATTCCATTGTAAGAGAAAAAATGCAAAGGATTTCTCTCTCTCTCTCTCTCTCTCTCTCTCTCTCTCTCTCTCTCTCTCTCTCTCTCTCTCTCACACACACATCATGAATCCAAGTGTGCATTTGTTACCATAAATAGTACACGTATTTTTTGGTTGCTAAAAAATATTTATTGTTGTCATACCACCCATTTAATGCATGTCCTTCTAACACGTGTACAATAATATTTGGCTTGCTTTGTTAAATTAAAACACTAACGGTAATGTCTATTATTGTATGAAAAAGGGAGAGAACAAAGAGAGAGAGAGAGAGAGAGAGAGAGAGAGAGAGAGAGAGAGAGAGAGAGAGAGAGAATAACTTATTTAAGGGGAGGATAGAAATCATATTGGAGAAGCTAAATACAGACATAGAGAGAGAGAGAGATAGAGGTTAGAGAGAGAGAGAGACTATAAAAGGCCTCTGCCTCCTTCAAAGTGCAGGAATCAGAAGCTTGAAGACCAACAACAACATTCCCAGTCTTGAATCTCCACTCCAAGAGCAATGTCTAGTCCTGGCAAAGGTAAGGTCAATCTCTTCACTTTCATTTGGTCCATAGTTTAGTTGTGTCTAGGAATTGTGCTTCAAAATGTAAAAGACCATTTAACATTTCACCAATAAATATTGGATCATGGTGCGCCAGTAGTGTTGTGGATGCTCGTTTACCTTCTCCATGTGCCATGATCCACTTTTGAAATTGTACAAAGGTTTTTTTGGTGAATAATATTCTTTAATGTTTTGGTAGCTATTTCATTGTATAAAAGCCCATCAAGTGGATCATGGCGCGCCAATAGCTCTATGGATGTACTGTGTGCGCCATGATCCACTTGTATGGCTTTTGCTCTTCACAACTATAAAGCAATTTTGCATTCTATCCATGCTAATCATCTTATGTTATTGTTTATATGATTAGTTGGGAATAATTGTGAGATACCTAGCTATAGTTTGTTCAAAAGTTATATGATCATGTGGTGGTCTTCTTTTTATTTATGTTTGTTGAAACTTATATTTATGAATATAAAATAAATGGCAGGATCAGGATCACATAGGAGGAAGAGGCAGAAAATAGATCCCAAGCACCAAGCAAGCATTCCGAGAAGACTATCGGAGCTGTTAAAAACTTCAATGAAGAGGAATGTAGACTTCACAGAACCTCGATATATCTGGTGCAAAGCTTGCCATGGGTTTGGAGGAGCCTGCTCTAGGTTTGGAGGAGCCTGATACTGATCCATCTGTCGAAATGGAGTCCCCTTCTAGTCCAAAATTTACTTTACCAAACTCACTTAAGAGAGATGTGGATTTTTCAGCACCTACTTTCCAGAGTGCCCAATGTGTTGCAACAATCCAAAAGAAAAAAGAGGCAATTATTTATGAAGACCCTACAGTGATTGGTGAAAGGCTTTTAAATTTTGTAGTTTTGTCTGGGGCTGGTGATAAGTTTGACTTTGTCTCCTCCATTTTTAATTCTCCATTTAACCTTGATGTGTTTATAGCTGAACAGAGTTAACATCTGAATCTGGAACGAGAGAAGTTTGAGCTTCACACTCAAGAGGGTAGGGTTAATGTTGGTGAAATGGTGGTAGTCCATTTGAAATACTCTAATCCTAAACACAGTCTTACAAGAAGTACAATCAGATGCCTCTGCAGCTTAAATGAACAGGAATGCAAGCTGGTTCAAGAATCCGGAGGTCATGGAGGAACACGATTTACCAGCAGATGATACAGAGGAGAAGGATGAGGAATATATTGAAGTGACGGAGATAGAGGAGTCCATTGATCTTGAAGAAGAAGCAAAAGAGGTGGAACGAAGCAATCTTCTCTCAGTGAAAACCTCAAATATCAAGCTACCTCTAGATGTGTCAGGTTTCAATGAGCGGCAAGCCACCTTAATGCTACCAAGAGTGCTAGATTTTAAATTTGGAGATAGGTCATACATTTTCCTTCATGATATACAAAGTATTTTTTGTTTGCGAGAGGACTTTGCAATGGCCACTATCTCCAAGTATTAGGAGGAGAGGAATGGATTTGTTTCAAATGACAGTAGTGATGACGAGACAATGGAGATCTCTAGTAACCCACTGGAATGCCTTAAACTCTGCTTTGAAAAGAAAGAAAAGTATAAAGAAAGCCTTCCTGATGAAGCCACATTTCAAACTATTCAAAAAAATCTCAAGCTATCAGCTAGTAACCAGGATATGGAGGATTGTTTTAAGCGATCCGCCGCCCAGGAGTCAACCGGATCAGTCAACCTATGGAAGAATGAGCTTTTTTGCAAGATGAGAGTTTCATGGTATAACATCCCCCCCCCCCCCCCCTCTCTCTCTCTCTCTCTCTCTCTCTCACACACACACACACACACACACACACACACACACACACACACACACACACACACACACACACACACACACAGAGACTTATTTTGTTTACAGTCATGGATTGTTGAAAAATACAACTTTCTTCGTCATCGAAAAAGGCAGTTTCATGGCAGGGATGCAGCTCTAGGACAATATCTTTCTAGTCTATGTGAGGCACCCATCCTAATCTTCCACAACGGAATGTCACAAGAGGGGAATGATGCAACCTATGCTTTCAAGACATTATCTCACTTCTTAGGTGGTCCAATGCTTCCACAAAATGCTGACAAAGTGATCCTCATCGACAAGTTTTTTGGGAGATCAGAATGTTTTGGTTAGTCGCCAGGATATACTGGGGGCCGTGCAACATATTACTATACATACACAGCAATGGCATTATCTTTAGGGAAAGAAAACCCTACTGAACTCTTAGAGTATGGAAAACATTTAATGATTAAATACAAGGGTGAGGTTCCAAATGATATTTGCAAATCATCAAAAGTTCGAAATAGTTGTGGTACATATTGAATTGAATTCTACAGGCATTTGTGGTACATCCGATCATCTAAACTCTTATTTCCTTGTTCCACCAATGATTGGAATATTGTATTGTCTCCCTCCACCTCATTTGACTTTCAAGAGCACTTGAGTTGTTGAATGCGTCTGCTCGCTTTCTTTTCTGAAGTTGCAAATGTCTGATTGCCTGTACGGTTGCTGAAGAGGCCAATACTTGCTTTTGTTGCATGCGGTGAATGATTCTACAATAAAACCACTGAAATAACTCCTTTAGATTGTTTGCCTTATTTCGAGAGCCTCCATGTGTGTCGAAGTAGGCATTTCTAGCCATGTAATGAGACTTCTTTAGGCCCTGGGTCTTCCATACACCTAGATTCCCATACTTTTGGATGAAGTATGGCAAATGATTAAAAATAATGTGCTACAAAACAAGAACTTTATTTAGAAATTTAAACACAAACTTAGTACTAAGACTATCTGAGGTGCTTTGAATTTACCATGTAATGAATGATTTGAGTATCAGTCCATGCTATCTTGAAGGATATTTTCAGGAGCTGAAGGTTTTGTTTAAACTTGCTGAGATTATCCTGCGATCAATCATCATTCTCACACATTTGAAATAACGTGTCAATGGAACGCCACACATCATCCTTTGCATTGTGAGTTGTTGGCTCTTGGTCTTTCACTGCTAAATGAAGTTTTGTCCAGTGCATATACTCAACTTTGCTAATTTAGGTAGAGTGATATACTCTCCCTCGCTTTGTTAGCTTCACATCTTTCATACCTCGAGGTTTAGATAGAAAACGACGTGCCTTGACAACACCTATGGATGGTTTGTAGGGTACATCTTTCTCATTGGTTGACCTTTTTTCGTCCCGCTAGATTTTCACATTGCCCCCATGTAGACCAATATTTGACAAAACTAGTTCCAAAGCCTCTAGAGCGACCAGTCATTTAGTTGACTTTTTTATTTTCCAAGCAAACCCAATGTATAGATATACCAACTTCTCTACAATTCGGCAGAGAGCATGCATTGTACAAATATGGACATTAACAAGTGGTATATCCAGAACTGGTTGAAAATTAGAGTCTTGATTGTGACGAGTAGGAGCCTTTCGCCACCACTTTGGGTCCATTACCTTTATAGGCTCCATGCAATACAAGCATGGAGACTTTGCCATGGCACCCATTCCACAATTATACATACACTTCAGTGTTTTGAGGTCACCTGCAAGATGCCATTGAACTTCAAATTCTCCTCTCCCATCTACAACCAATACCTCTCCTCGATTCATTTGCCTATCAATGATATCTGGAACAGGGGTTTGATGGAACACCCAAAATAAAATGTCATGGTCTTCTTTCTTTACCTACAAAATTAATCCTTATGAGATACGGAAAATAAATCTAAAATTTAGGTACAATAGAGGGCTTGCTAGAGTTGCAAAATTGGAGATAATTGGATTACCTAAAATGCACCAAGCCACCATATGTTGTTTTCTGATTGAACACTAATGTATGAAGGGTCATCAGTGGGACATTTGGAAAGAGACCTATTCATTAATGTGATTGTAACTCGCTCTAGCTTCTTCTCTTAAAGAATCTCACACTCATCTAGCTTCAAAACAAAATGTAGAACGCCACCTGCCTCTTCGAGATATTGTACAACTCTACCATTCTAGCTTGCAACGAAGTGAGGTCCATGAAGATATTGTTGTAATCATCATAAGTGACAGCAGTTCCCTGTGAGCTATAAATATCTTGAATATGAAATGGACATCCAATGAAGTTTGTCTGTTCATTATTGGTTGTAGTCTTTCCTTCCAAACACTTGCAACTGTTGGAAAAGCTTAGACTTTATTCTCTTCTTCACAAACATGGAAGAGATAGACTATTGAATAGCTGAGTAACCTCTTTTACTAACTCCAAGGGAGTCCAGTGTACCCTGTATATGCTTGGCAGGCACTACATTCTTTGTAATGAATCTGTCGATGACATCCCATTGCAAAACCTTAAACTTTTTGTCATGCATTTATCCTTTGCAAGACCACTAGTTATCAATGGCTTTAATTGCTTTCCTACATTGGCCTTCGGGTCTGTGTTTTCTTTGTCTGGATAGATAGAATCTCTACAAAGAAAGCATAACTAACATAAGCAAAAACTTAGATTAGTTTAATTTAATTAGACAATTTACAATGCTCACCTCAATGCTTGGATTCTTTTCTTAAGGCCGCCAGAGCCTATCTTCAACGTTTCAAGATTCCGTAGTTTCTTCTTTCGCACACGAGTGCCTAACATTGTCTCTTTGTTTTGTAATGACCGTACCTTTGTTCGCAAGATCTGTGATTCTTGTGTGCGTTGCAATACAGTCTTTTGGTCCTCATAATGCAAGTTTTAGAGTCTTTGAATCTCATTTGCTTGGTGCTTCACCATGTCTTTATAAGTTTTTGAAATTTTTTAAAGAGCTTTACAGTAGCCAAGCAATACATTCTCTCCATTACTTGCAAAGGTCAATAAGTTAGTGAGATTTGAAAATGCAGGGAAAGCATTGGTCATGGGATTTAATGGATAGAGTGATCCTTTTGTCCAAATATCTAAGTGTTTTGCTCCCTCTGCTATGAGTCTCTCTGTCATGATCAGTGTCACTTTGATGTTAGTTTTGCTTCGCTTACACAGTGGCGTATATTTGGGATCCAGGTCAATGTATAGATGATAGAAGGGTCTTTTAAGGAGGACATTTGTGGGGGTGGAAGAAGAAGCCATGTATGCAACAGTGCAAGAATGGGAGGATTTCTTTAAAAAACGCACATTTCAGTGAGAGTAGGAGAGAGCAGTTTAAAAAGTCCAATTTCCTTTACTTATACATTTCATGTATAGAAACCCCCTCCAAATTCTTCAATGTAATAAACAATTCCCCAATTATTCTTTAAATCATCACACCGTTTATGACACATGTGGCAAAATCTACTGTAAGAACTTTAAAATTCTAATTTAATATCCAAGTCTACAATTTCTTTTACCACACCCATTTTCTAGAGAGAGAAAGTCAAAATTCTATTTTTCTTAGAAGGCCCTCCAAATGACCTCCGAAATTTCCTAATGGCTGTGGGGAAATCGATGCCATTGCCTGTCAAGCAAACTAATTTCCATAAATACCATGTCCACCAATGCAATATGTTCAGCACTTTAACGTCACTCATACTTTGCCGAAAACATTTCAGTCACTCCTCTGCCATTTCCAAAGCTTGTGTACTGCATTTGAGGATAATGACAACAAAGCAACCCCTGCATTTGTGTATATCAGCCTCATAACCTGTTAGAAAATCAAACAGTAAGGAAATAGGATATGAACCCAACAATAAATCCACCTGCCTAAACCATGCACCAAACCTTGCTGCCCGAGAGATTATCAGGAAGCTTCGTTGTTCGACACTGTGTTCCATCAATGATCTCTAAAACCTTCCAAACTTTTCTCTTTTCCACCCTAGAATCTTCAATTTTTGGCTTAATATCTAGACCGCGGTTGCTACCAATAGATTCTGTAAAGCCCAAAGAGTTAAATTAACACCTCTTTTAACCTTCAATTTTTATTGTTGGTCAAAACCTCTCCTAGATTAGTTACCATTCCCAGCAATGAAGTAGGTGTTGAAACCGTCTCAATTCCAGTTGATGTTGCTGCACTGGCTGTTGCCATTGAGTTCACCCCAAGAGGCTGCATAAATTCACAAAATCCTTCTAAGAAGGCCTTTCCAGAATGGGGACTAATCACTCCAAATCAGACAAGGGTAAATTACCTTGGAAGCTGGCTCTACAGAACCACGAGAAGACTCGAACATCCTACTATCTGAACAACTCTCAAATGTTCGAAGAAGCCTCATACCATCAGCATTTGCAAGAATTTTTATTCCATTATCATTGGTAGTTACTGCTAGCAAAGACCCATCCTTGTTAAATCAAAGACAGGGGCTTGCTTGCAAAAAATTGGTTATTTTCAGACAGCGACAAAGAAATGACATTGGTGCCATGTATTATTATTGTGTAAATACTACTCTTGTTACTCATTGGAAGCCCACCCTCTGCATCAATTGTCATCAACATGTTTATATTATCCATGTCCCAAAAAAAAAATTTGGAACTCATCGCCTGTAGCAAGAAAACGGTTCCTTGTTGTATCAAATTGCACAACACCTAGAAATCGCTTTCGAAATCCAGAGTAAGTCCGTTTGATGGCTCCTTCACTCTCGTTCCATTCCACAAGAAAAGATTCTCCCTCCTTGCTGGTCCCACATGAAAACAACCTGAAGAATTATTCCAAAGGCACCAACAACAAAAGATGTCTTAAGATAATTTATCCATTAAAAAAAACCACCTTATCAAGCTCTGGTGAGACTTTACTGTAAACAATAATTTATGCTCCACACCAAATACATACCTTGTTCTATCAGCAATGTAGGCCATTGTTGTACACCACTGACCTGGAGCATCATAATCTACTCTTGAGCCCATAAGGTCATACAACCAAGCCTTGATTTTCCCATCTAGTGCAGTAGAAAATATGAATTACAAGCAAGCCAAGAAATCGAAGAGACTTAGTTTGAAATCCAAAAACCTCTTGTAATTTATTGCATGTAAAGATATCTGTACCTGAATGTTTTCTTTCTGATGGGGACATACTGAATACACTGGAGCTCCATGGCCTTCAAATGTATACTTCTTCAAATCGAAGAGACTTAGTTTGAAATCCAAAAACCTCTTGTAATTTATTGCATGTAAAGATATCTGTACCTGAATGTTTTCTTTATGATGGGGACATACTGAATACACTGGAGCTCCATGGCCTTCAAATGTATACTTCTTTCTCCTAGTAACTACATCTCACACCTGATTACATACAACAACTGAACCTGAACTTTTTTGTATGGATGCATGCAAACTCAAAGACAAACAAAGGAGGCTTCATGTATAGGTAGTGCCTATCAGCTGGTGGATGCGAGAATGCACATGGCATTGCTACGCATCGGCGGAGATGCCAAACAGAAACACTTGGTCTAACAATAACAAGGAAATATATATATGTACACATGTTTTATATATATATATATATATATATAATGTTAGAACGTCATCCTAGCATAGGGAGGACATCAACATAATGTCAATCCGAGGAGTAGGATCCGGCTAGGGCATGGAAACACACAAGTGGCTTGTGCGTGCCAAATGGAGGATTAGAAGGTGAAACCTACACACAAAGAAAGCTACAGAGAGGGTATGATGTTGCTACGAGGAGTGAGCACACTACTGACTCTACCATTCGGCCTAATCTCTCATACACAAGCTTAATCACGCACTACTCTCTAATCAATCACTAATCCAACTCTAATCAAGCACACAATGAGCATAGAATAGCATAGAATGACCACACCGGGCACCAACACTCTACACAAGCCTACACACACTTAGGAGCATGCTTAAACAAGAGGGAAATATGAAAAAAGAGAGAGATTAATCAACAAATCAACCACTAATCTTTGATTAATCAAGCATTGATTACACCATGAGTAAATGAGAGAGAAGAGGTTAGAGTTTAGCTATTGGCATGAGGCTGAATCGTCCATGCACGCGCGTAGGAAGCTCAAGAACTCCATAGCCATCTCCTTCTTCACAAAGCTTATCTCAAGTGAGTAAGAATCCCCTTTCACATTGTGTGTTTTGAGTTATATACTCTCTAGGCTTTTTAGAAGTGGCCGGGCACTCAAATGGCCAAACTCACTTAATCTGCTATCTGCACTGCCCAGGATCTAAATATAGCTCAATGTTTACAACTTGGAACTCTTGACGAGCCCAAAACATAATTACCACCCGCATTTGTGGTCATTTGACGGAAAATCCTAAAACTTAAGTGGCCGTCAATTGTGACCGTAACTCCATAGATAGTCATCAATTCCAACTCTTCTCTACATCTGTTGCTTGTATTTGCTTCATCTTCATCTTTACTTCGAATCCACATCATCTGGCCTCGTTAGCATTTACTAATAATAGTAAATAGCATCTTTGACTGGTCCGTTTGGCCATTGTTGACTTAGCTGCCAAACACTCCCCCCATCCGATTTCAGTGCACGTCCTCGTGCGCTACCTGGTTGGCTTGCACTGGAGAGATTTGAAATTGGTGGTAATGTTGTTCTGAAGAGCTCTAAGCTGTTGGGTTGACTTGTTGGTGAATATGAGATTAGTGATTTGGGTTCAAGTAAAAGCAATTGGCTTGATTTATTATGGGAATAAAGAAAAATAAAAGGATATGTATAGTGCGTTAGGGTCTGGAAACCTTGGATGACCAATGGGGAAAAACCTCATGGGAAAAAGTGCCCAAAGGTATGTGATCTTATTATGGGAATATACAATGGTGGGTGTTTAGGGACTGAATTAATTGGGCTTATATAAATAATGTGAAAGTGAATTGTTTAAGCCTTCTGTCCCTTGAAAAGGGTCGATGATCTGCCTTGAGTCTGGAGTTGTTTTGCTGCTGCCTGTACCTGCAAGGTGTGTGCATGGGTGGAACAATAAAGTGTGCGTAATGCAAATGTCCAATTATGGGACATTCAATATGCTTGCACAGATTTATGCATGGGTAAGATTATGCTGTGCGAGAGAAGTGTATTGATGGGTGCTCCTCAAAGTTTAATGTAGCTAAAAAAGTAAATTAAATTCACTTTACTAGCTTCCATTACTCTCGAGAAGGTCATTTGATGCAATGGTTACCACTCTCCTAATGTGCGCAAGTTCGTGTGTGTTTTGTTTTGAACACTTCGCCTCTCCACCATGATTAAAATAATACATTGACTATGCTCACCTATTCAGAATGAGCGACTTGATATAATTATGCTCAACTCTTCCAGCTTGAGCTGTAGCCTAATTAGCTAGACTCATAGACCACAGAAAAATATTAGGACTCGAAGCTTAGGTCTAACGCTTTGCTCATTTATCGGCTCAGCTGCCCGACTCTTGATTTTATTTTTATTTTTTTGTGACTTGACTTGACTTGACTACTGTCTTGAGCTCTCAACAAAGTATATATCTAGACATTTAGAGCTCAAATCCTCAAAAAGAGGGTTATTAAATGACCATATTGGCAAAGTAGGTTTTTTCTGCCATACCTGGGTGACCTTGGTTGTCAAAATTTCTTGTTGTAACTTTTGGTCCATTATCTGAGAAGATTGGCTAGTTTCATTTTGTTGGAAATGGGAGATGACTTTAATCTTCTTCTGCTCGTTTGTCTGCTTTGGCACCCATACGTATCTGCTATTTGTTGTTGGCTTATTTTTACAGACGACGTATTGACTTTTTGGACCTGTATCCTTTATCTGTCGCTGTTGGTAGCTGAAATTATCTTCAAGTTGTGTAAAATATGGTCTTGGTGCCTTGGGTAGCCAGATTTGTTTTTGTCCTCTGTAATATCCCTGCGCTTGAAGTATATTTGAGGGCACAAATATTTTTGTATGTACTTTCGAATTCAATTGTATCTGTTTCGTGCCATTTTTGGGAATCACGGTTGGTAAATTCCCTTGAAGATATGTAGGCCTTTTAGATTGAGAATCATTTTTGAACATGTTTCTAGCCTTGTTGTTCGATCTCCTCTTTTGAGTTGAAATTGATCTTGATTTTCCTGTTTGTTGTTTTGGTTTGAAGCCTTTTGCTACTGTATAGCCTGATATCTTTGGTTTGGGTAACCAAACATTTGGTTGACCACTGTAGTAGCCTTGCTCTTCTAAGCTATACTGGGAGGCAATCCATCCCATTTGTTTACCTGAATTGATGAGAGTAGGATCATTTACCCAAACTGGATCTTTGACATTGATGTCATTGGCTGCAACATAGGTTTTGATTTGTTGCTTGTGTCTTTGTTTACTCATCATTGGGTATTTTGGCTGAAAGACCTTTTATACTCTTGTCGAGGTTGTTGGTCTTGGTTTCCCTCGGGTGTTGAAGCCACTGCTGTTTGCTTTGATTGTTTAACTGCATTTGTGACTTCCTTGTTGGACTTTTGTTCTTCAAAGGAAGAAGTTAAGCCTCCTTGGACTTTTGCTTTTCCCTTGTCTTCTGCTGATAAACGTCGAGATGTAATTACTTGGGATGTTTGTACCTTTTCTTGTTGATGACATGCTTTGGTGATTTCTGCTTTTTAACTGACTTGAACCGTCTTTTGTGCCTCTATTTTTGAACAATTGTTTGAGTCTTTAATTTCCTCTGCCAGCTGGACAGAAGTAAGTTGACTCTTTTCTTCAGATGCAATGCTTACCGTGGCCTTTGGTTCACATTGCTATTATTGATCTCTTTGTTTGTCTTTTGATAGGCTCCATGTGCTTGATGCCTCATTTGCTTCTGATTGTTCAAGTTAATGATGATTTGTGTCACCTTTGGCTCTTTGGAATTTTCCACCTGCGAGACAATATTAGGATCTGAATTTATGACCGGCTCTGCTTTTTGATTCTTGCCATCATTTGAACACATTGAGATGTCTTTTTCTTGGCTTTGATACTTTATCTCTGCTTTTGTTGAATTCTTGGGTACATCCCTTAGCAATGAACTATCTGTGCTATTAGCATTATTATGTAGAATCTTTGATTCCACATTTCTGCTTGTTGAAATCTTCAGTGGCAAGTCCTTGACTGCCCGTCCCTACTCTGGTTCTGGATCACAGATAATTTCTTCATCCACTTCCTCTTACATGAATCGCCCGCTGCATCCTTGTCTGATCTTTCGACTTCATGTGTGAAAAATTCCAAGTTGACCATTTGTTGTAGCTGATCTTTTTTGGTAGCTTGATTTTCAATTGAAATATCATTGATTCCTTTGACCTCCAATATTTTAGTCATCAGTTTGTCTCTGGTATGCTTTGACAAGATATGATTTCTTTCGGGCGACTTTCGACTTGGAGACATTTGCTTTAATGATTCTGCTGCTTGCAGTCTGATACTGTCTTGGTTTTGCTGCTTCATCATATCTAAGTGCATCTTTACTGGACAATTGGGTATTAGATGATTAATGCCACATCCATAGCAATGCACATCTATTCCTATTTTTTCTATACTTGGTCAAGGTATCTATTCATAGTATTGTTGGTATTCGTTACCCATAGTATCTTTGATCAAATATGTCATTAGCATGACATGTAGATACTTAAAAACCAACATTGACGCTGGATTTGACTGATTACCCTTATCTTTTTCGACTGTGGCATTCTCAAGAAGCTTGTAATAGCTTCCATTGTAACCCTGGTAGATGGTCGTTTTAGCCCCTGCTTCTGTGACCAACTTTAATTCTACGTCTGTTATGAACATGTGATCCTTTATCTGTGGCTTTTGCATAGTCTTAGGACTCTGTAGTCGCTTTGATCCTGTATTTGGCTTTTGTTGTCCACTAAATTGTAAGAGAGTATTTTGACTCTCTTTTGCTGTTTGCAGTTGATAGGGTTGTCCTGATTGCAGTAAATGAGGTGGAGATTGGACTCCCCCCATCCGAGAGTGTTCCCAAACTGTAAGAGGCATCTTTCTTATGCCAGATGTGGATATTTTAGCTTTGTCATCTAGCTCAACTGATTGAGCTAGGTCTTTGTGAAGTCGTGCTAACTCAATAGCTGATTCTTCCATTGATTGTACATGTGTTTGTGTTGGTACATTTTGTGGTGCATGTGTAGTGTTTTGTACCTGTGACTGTTGTGTTGTGGCACTCATCTGTGAAATGAAAGGAGTTGAATTATGCTCATAAAAATTCAAAGTTTGATCATGTTTCAGTGGAAGCCTAGAGCTTTTAAAGTGCACTTCCTTATCTTCTAGTGATTGACTTTGTGCAATAGTGGCAGTGTGACCAATATTTACCTGGTTAGATATCATTTCATCATGTGTCCGTTGCTCAATTTGGTCTTGTGGAGTTGAAGGTGACAAGATGAAAGCTGCAGCTCTTTCCGAGAATTTATCTGCAATAAGATCTAATTCATAGAATCTTCCATCTATATCATAGCTCCAGTCCCCAATGCGCGTTGCCCATAGTGTCCTAGGAACTGACTCGCAAAATGTCCTTACCCGTGTGACTTGAACCCATCTTTGTCCATCAGAATCTACATAAATTGGATCTTTCCATCTTGTTTCGTTGATCCAATGAAAGGCTATTGGTTCAGATTGCTTGTTGACTTTTGAAGTGGTTAAAGGCATCCTTCGTTTACACATGGCTTCAAAGAATTCCTTCCTGCTGACTGTGTCTTCATTTTTTGGTAGATTGATTATAATAGGCCCCGTCTCTTGAGTGATTTCTTTGTTCTGAGCTACCACTGTATCTGCATTGGAAGCTAAATCGTTCTCTCTCTCTCTCTCTCTCTCTCTCTCTCTCTCTCTCTCTCTCTCTCTCTCTCTCTCTCTCTCTCTCTCTCTCTCACACACACACACACACACACACACACACACACACACACACACACACACACACACACACACACACACACACACACACACACACACGCGCGCGCGCGCAGGGTGCGGTGGGTAGCAAAACATATGCATGACGGTTCTCTCTCTTACACACACACACACATACACACACTCAAGGTAGGCCTGGTCTTATTTTGTGTCAACATCGTGTGTGCACTAACCAGGCGCCTTAGAACTACGCTAAGCCATGTCTTGTTTGAGGATGTGCATTCAAAATTATTTTCCCTTCCAAGGCACAAGTTAGTGGGATTAATTGAGGTGCATAAGTTTTTTTTTGTTTTTTTTACTTCAAAGGTTGAAATGAAACTTCAATTATGAAAGGATGATTGATGGGGTGCATTCAAGGTCATTTCCCCTTTCAAGGTGGGTGCAGAAGTAGTCAGTCCCTTCAAACTCACAAATAGTGAGTGAATATAATGCAAATAAGAAAAAGTGCAATTAGAGTCCATGCGCATGCACATGTCAGTCCTTGTTTAATTTAAAAGGTTGAAATGAAAGGATGATTGATGGGGTGCATTTAAGGTGGGTGTAGCCCTTTTCAAGAAAAAACTTCAAACAAAACTAGATAAATTCTAGTGGCTCCCCCCTACTCAGATCGCTATGGGGAGCTTGGAACAGATATAGAGAACACTTAAGAATAAACTGGGATTACCTCCACCTAAGAACCCATGAATCTTTATGGTGGGCAATGCCTCCTATCCCCCCCCTCAGTCAGGCTCATATTAGGACAGCCAAACGCATCCACAACAAAGGCATCTCAACCTGGAAAAACCTGTGGCACAATCTCGAGCACAGGTGGCTCTCCCTTACCGAGCTCACAAGTCGTTACAACTTACAACCCTAGGAAATAGCACTAATAGAAAGACGGAAGTCCCTCTTCCCAAAGGAACTAGAATGGACCCTCTCAAGTGAAATCGACTCCTCCTCCAAGGCTTTTTACTGGTCAAATGGTAGTGCTTTGCCCAACCCTCCCACTCAGACCCCAAACCTAAAAGAACCTCTGCACATTTCTCTTAACAGGAAATGGAAAGTTTCTCTAATTGTAGGCAATGGACTTTCAAATTCCAGGCCTTATGGAATAGGGGTATCCCTGCAAAGCATTCCATCTTACTCTGGTTAATTCTGCACAAAGCAGTCTGGACAGGCCATAGAATGAAGAGCGCTGGCTTAGGAAACGGAGTCTGCTTACGGTGCAACAGGGTCGAAGAGGATATCCGCCACCTGTTCATTAACTGTCCTAAACGCATAAATATTTTTTCCCCTCTTAATGAAGGACTAGGACTCACACTAAGTTGGAAGCAACTTCTTTTAGGGGACTCGGTATCTGTATTGTCAGTTTTTTGGAATAGGATCTTTTGGATCATTTGGTCTGACCGAAATGACAGGTTGTTTAACAGGGCTTACTAGACTAAAAGTCTGAGAGAACTTTTTCACTGCTTTTCCCTGCAGGTTAACCAACTAAAGCTTGACCAATGTAGAGTGTATGAAGCAAGCTACAAAGTGCTTACCGACTGCATGAGTTACTACAATAGCGCCAACATCAACAAGCAACAAGAGGTTCTCCTTGACGGATCCTACACACACCTAAAGAGGATGCTTGACGAGTGCATAATGGATGTTGAAAGGCTACGAAGATTACATACCAATGGGATACGGCTAGTCGCCCCCATGCAGGATCTTCTAGAAAACCTGTCAGCTTAAATGTTATGTAAGCAGAATAGAACCTGTTGATGATCCCCCTATAAATTTTTGTAATTACCTCAGAATGTAAATCGGTACTATCGGGTCATATGGAAGTAACAGTTTGTAAAGCGCTGCAATGTAATTTTGTTCTCTACTTAATATAAAGCTCTCGCGCCCTTTATGGTAAAAAAAAACTTCAAACAAAAGTGGAAAAGTCCAAAGGTCTCCAATGAATGATACGTGGATGCTCTCTCCTTGCTTGAAACTTTTAAGCTCAACTAGTAAAACGGCGCCGCCTTCAGCGGCGGCATGGATCTCTCAAATCTCTCTCTCTCTCTCTCTCTCTCTCTCTCTCTCTCTCTCTCTCTCTCTCTCTCTCTCTCTCTCTCTCTCTCACACACACACACACACACACACACACACACACACACACACACACACAAACATTTCTCGTGTGTGTTGGGAGTTGGTGCTTTCTCATTGTCTTGCTGGCCAAGCTCTGCTCCACTAATGAGGATGTCATGCCAATGTCATTTTCCATCCTAGCAACTGCTCCACTATCACCCCCGTCCCATGCTCTCCTCATCCCAAACCTAAATATAATCTCTCTCTCTCTCTCTCTCTCTCTCTCTCTCTCTCTCTCTCTCTCTCTCTCTCTCTCGCGATGTTGAGTGTCCGTGCTACCATCCTATGTGCTGCTCAACTTGATGGTGAAGCTCTCCTCCTCTTATAAGGATGATGATCATCACATTGATGAGGTCTCCTGAAGTCCAGCTACTCATGTAGTTGAGCTTCCCTTGTCCCCTACTCTCCTCAGGCTGAACTTGAAGAGCATCTCTCTCTCTCTCTCTCTCTCTCTCTCTCTCTCTCTCTCTCTCTCTCTCTCTCTCTCTCTCTCTCTCTCTCTCTCTCTCTCTGACTTGACATGTTATCAGTCAATACTGCCATTGTTTTGCTAAGCTTGCTCGTCATCCTAGTGACCAAGCTCCCCTCTTCTCATGATGAGGATGATGATGATCATATCAACAACATCTCCTACCACAAGGTTTCATTTCTCTCTCTCTCTCTCTCTCTCTCTCTCTCTCTCTCTCTCTCTCTCTCTCTCTCTCTCTCTCTCTCTCTCTCTCTCAATGGTTGGATCTACCTCAAAGGAACAGGTTGTAATGTATATGAGGATCGCACTATTATGCAACAAAATGTACGTCGCAAAGCATATGAGGAAAGAAGCAAGAAGGTTAAGGTATCACCTCAAGAAGAAAAGCCACTTAAGGAGGATGCAAGTCCACCCAACAAATAGGGACACATGATCTATGAGACCAACTCACGCTTGTGAATAAGCTTTTGGAATTGTAACGGGTATCCATGGAATGCAGGAATTGGCATTGATGAACTTACCAATGACTCCAATGTGATACTTCTTGTAGAAACATGGGAGCATGATACGCAACGAATTCTTGGATTTGACAAATACGATGTGCATTCTTTGATGTGGGCCAAAAATGCAAAGCAACGAAGAGGCCAAGGAGGCGTAGCATGTATGACCAAAAAGGGTTTGAAAGATGTTTCCATTGTCAAAGAAGATAAGTATAAACGCTACTTATGGCTGAAAATCAGCCCACCAAATGGTCAAGTCATGTTTGTGGCCGGTTGCTACATTCCTCACTATGACTCCAACTTTTATGCTTGCTTGAATATGGATAGAGATCAGCCCTTTGTTGAACTAGAGGAATACATTGCTCATTACAAGGATCAAGGTGAAGTCATTGTTTTTGGAGACATGAATGCTCGCACAAATATGCTACAACACGACACACAACAAGTAGACATGCCGCATGTCTCAAGAAGAATGGATGACTCATACATGTATAATCGAAGTTCTAATGATGCAAAAGAAGTGGATCACTATGGAAAGTCACTTCTACATATGTGCAATAGTACCGGAATGCTCATTGCAAATGGTGTATCTCTATGGCAAGGCACCAATGACTTTACATGTAGAAAGCACAACGGTGCTAGCGTGATTGACTATATGTTGTTCTCGGAAGCCACTCTAGAATTCATACAAAGCTTTACGCTTGGTGAATGGAATCCGGAATCGAATCATAGGATGTTATGTATTGACCTCAAGTGTGGTAAACGGCCCGAGCATGTAGCCTCCAATCATGATGTGAATCATTTGTACCTACATCTAGACTTCAAACGAGCACTTATATATGCTGATATGGTGGACCAAATGTTAAGCATGATAGATCATCAAGAGAGCCCAACATTAGAATGCAAGTGGAAAGTTTTCAAAGAAGTAATTTTCTCTTGTGCGAAGGAATGCTTTTCGGTGAAACACATGTCTTGCAAAAGGTCTAAGAAGGGTAGCACCAAGAAGAAATGGTTTGACATGGAATGTAGTCAAGCCCGAAAACACTTGCTAAGATTGGATGCAATCAAAGACAAGGAAGTTTACTTGGAATGTTCACACACATACAAGAGGAGAAGGTGGGAAGTCGAAAAACAACTTCTTTTAGCACAACAGAAAGCACATGCATGTGGCAAGTTTTGGCAAAATCTAAAAGAAAAGCGCATTGAGAGCTTTGGTGACTTGACTCTTGAGGATATGTATATGCATTGTAAGAATCTCTATGAGCAACCTAATGTTGATAAGATGGAGTGTTGTAGCTCCCTTCCGCTTATGTCTCCTTTCTTTACCATTGAAGATGTATGCCGCGCGCTTGAGAAACTTGCTACTCGCAAGGCAGGTGACCTTCAAGGTGTCAAGGCTGAAATGATTAAATGGACAAGCAAGAAAACACGATATTGGATATGCGATATGTTTAACCTTGCACTTCAGTATGGCATGCCTCATGATTGGAGTGCAAATTGGATCAAACCTTTGCGCAAGGAGATGTAAACAATGTGAACAACTATCGCCCTATAATGGTTGGTTCTTTAATGGCAAAGTCATTTGGATGTATCATGGAGATGAAGATAAGTGAATGGGCTGAAAAGAATGGCAAACGTGCACTTGGACAAGCAGGTTTTCGAAAGCATCATAGCACTATTGATCACCTTGTCACTCTTCGAGTTCTTATGGAAGCGTCTCGATTGAAAGGAAAAAAGTTGTATTGTTGCTTTGTGGATTTCAAGAAAGCTTTTGACATGGTACCGCGAGGAAATCTTTGGAGACGTATGCAAAGCCTTCAAGTGCCGAGAGAATTTATGCATGTAGTCTTTCGCATCTACCAAAAAGTGATATGTCGCTTACGTATGGGAGATGGAATTTCAGAATTTTTTGCAAGCACTATTGGTGTCAAACAAGGATGCCCACTTTCCCCAACCCTCTTTGGGCTACTCATTGATGAATTGGAATGCATGGTTCTTGACTTTATGCAGCAAGAAGGCATAGAAGAGGTTAAGATTGGAAATGCGGTGATCATGCTTTTGCTTTATGCCGATGATGTAGTGCTCTTGGCGCATACCTTAGAAGATGCACAAAAGCTTATGAGTGTCTTGGAACGCTTTTGCTTACATAGCGGGCTGATCGTGAATGGATCCAAAACCAAGGTTATGCTTGTAAAGACCCTCAATGATGAAAATCCATGCATTGTATATAACAATGAGAAACTTGAAGTGGTAGATCACTTCAAGTACCTTGGCCTTGAGGTTCCATCCAATCATAAATGGAAGGATTGTGCAATGCGTCGCTTGGAAGCCGGAAAGAGGGCCTATTATGCATTTGAGAACATGTGCAATGCAGGAGAGATCAAGTGTTGGGCTCTCAAAAAGTACCTCTTTGACACATTGGTGACACCGGTGCTTCTTTATGGAGTGGAGGTGTGGGGTGGAAGCATCGGGAAGTCTACTTGGAAAGAGTTTGAGAATGTCCAAAAGCGTTTTCTCACCAACTTTCTCCATGTCAAGACACAAACACCCTACATGCTCTTACTTCTTGAGTCCGGATTGCTTCCCATTGAGGTCTTGGGCATGCAAAGGGTTGTGGAGTACATGCGTAAGACACAACGTATCCCTTTGCATCGACTTCCTAGAATCGCATATGAAGCAAGTCAAATGGTTCAAAAGACATGCAAGAGCAAAATACTAAGTTCGGGGAGGATGCTTGATATCAAGAAATGGTTTGGAAGATGGGATGCATGTCACTTGGTCAAGGATGCGTCGATCGACTCCCAAGTTAATGAGGCCTTCTTACAACGCCAATGTATCACGGCTTGGGAGAAATCCGGAGGTTCTCGCTTCAGCCATTACACCACACATGTTGCCCCAAACTACAAATCTCTCTTCTTCTCGGAACGAGGTAACCGAACCCATTCCTACATCCTTGAGCCCATCCCGTTGAGTGCGATCCGCACCATTGCCTCCATTCGTCTTAGCTCCCATTCTCTACGCTGCGAGACCGGACGTTGGGGCACTGGCGAGGAGTGTCATCGACTTTGCACCTTATGCCCTCGTCAAGTGCGAGAGAGTGAGTACCACACACTACTTGAGTGCTCAGCTTTTGACCACATTAGGTCTTCTTTTCCCCATATATTCAGCCATGATCTCTCCCTACATACCTTCCTCTCCCAACCACGATGTGGACTCTCTATTGTGACGCTCATTTCAACCATTTTTGAGCATCGAGAGTCACTTATGAACTCCACTCACACCACGTGACATGTTCATTTGGTCCCATAGGTCATATTTGACCTCCCAGGATGATAATAGAACTATCTCTCTCTCTCTCTCTCTCTCTCTCTCTCTCTCTCTCTCTCTCTCTCTCTCTCTCTCTCTCTCTCTCTCTCTCTCTCTCTCTCTCTCTCAGTGTGTGTGTGTGTGTGTGTGTGCAAAAGAGATTAATATAACATTTCATTCTCTCTTCCTTAGGCCCGGGCAGTGTTCGGAAAAAAACATTTTTCCAAACATAGAAAATTTCTTTCCTTGAATTTGTCAAGAGGGAATTTTTAAAAATTATGCTTTAAAAAAAACACTATTTTTCTCTATTTTGGAGCGGAAGTTCTCCCTTTCTCCTTGCTCTCAACCAGCATTTTTGAAATTAAATCGACACGATATTAAGCTAAGATACATTTTTCCCAAGCACTGGAGATAAGGGAAACAATCACGTGAAAATTTCAAAAAAATAGCGTAAACTATTAAAAATGCCAATTCTTTTGCAAATTTTCTATCCTAAAGGGTATTTTGTATGTTCGTGAAAATGAATTAATTTTCTTGGACCCATGTGACTCCCGTACACATCTCTCTCTCTCTCTCTCTCTCTCTCTCTCTCTCTCTCTCTCTCTCTCTCTCTCTCTCTCTCTCTCTCTCTGGCCTACCCTAGATCACCACATCATAGCTGGCGCCCCCACAACCTGCTATACGGCACTGTGACGGTTGACCCCAACAACCTGGGCCCAATGTTCAAAAAAACTATTTTTCCAAACATACAAAATTCCCTTTCTTGAATTTGTCAAGAGAGAATTTTTTAAAAGTTATGTTTTTTAATTTAAATTGTACTATTTTTCTCTATTTTGGAGCAGAAGTTCTCCCTTTCTCCTTGCTCTCAACAAGCATTTTTGAAATCGAAATCGACACGATATTAACTTGAGATACGTTTTCCCCAAACACTGGAGATAAGGAAAAAAATCACGTTAAAGTTTCAAAAAAAAAGCTTAAACTATTAAAAATGCTAGTTATTTTGCAAATTTTCTATCCTAAAGGGTATTTTGTATGTTCGTGAAAATGAATTTTCTTGGACCCTCTCTCTCTCTCTCTCTCTCTCTCTCTCTCTCTCTCTCTCTCTCTCTCTCTCTCTCTCTCTCTTACCCTGGTTCACCACGCCGTTGCTGGCGCCCCCACAACCTACTACGGCACTGTGACATATGACCCTAGCAGCCCGGGCCCAATGTTAAAAAAAAACTGCTTTCCCAAACATACAAAATTCCCTTTCTTGAATTTGTGAAGAGGAATTTTAAAAAATCAAGTCATTTTCTCACATTTTTACACTATTTTTCTCTATTTTGGGGTCAAATTTCTCCTTTTCCCCTTGCCCTGGCCCAATGTTCTAGAAAAACCATTTTTCCAAACATACAAAATTCCCTTTCTTGAATTTGCAAAGAGGAAATTTTAAAAATTAGGTTATTTTTCTCTATTTTGGGGTGGAATTTCTCCTTTTTCCCTTGCCCTCAACATGCATTTTTGGAATCGAAAACGACACGATATTAAGCCGAGACACATTTTTCCCAAACATTGATACAAAATTCCAATTCAAGAAAGGGAATTTGCGAAGAGGAAATTTTAAAAATTAGGTTATTTTTCTCTATTTTGGTGGACATTCTCCGTTTCCCCTTGCGCCCAACATGCATTTTTGGAATAGAAAACAACACAATATTAAGCTGAGACACACTTGCCCGGACATGAGGCCGTGTGATTGTCCCGACCCGTCTCAATTTTTCTCTATTCTGGGGTGGAATTTTTGGAAATTTTCAAAAATCAGGCCATTTTCTCACATTTTTACACTATTTTTCTCTATTTTGGGGTGGAATTTCTCCTTTACCCCTTGCTCGGGCCCAATGTTCGAGAAAAACCATTTTTCCAAACATACAAAATTCCCTTTCTTCAATTTGCGAAGAGGAAATTTTAAAAATTATATTATTTTTCTCTATTTTGGGGTGGAATTTCTCCTTTTTCCCTTGCCCTCAACATGCATTTTTGGAATCGAAAACAACACGATATTAAGTAGAGACACATTTTTCTCAAACACCGATACAAAACTCCAATTCAAGAAAGGGAATTTGCGAAGAGGAAATTTTAAAAATTAGGTTATTTTTCTCTTATTTTGGGGTGGAATTTCTCCTTTTCCCCTTGCCCCCATGCATTTTTGGAATTGAAAACAACACGATATAAAGATGAGACACACTCGCCTGAACATGAGGCTGCGCAATTGTCCCAACCCGTCTCAATTTTCCTCTATTTTGGGGTGGAATTTCTCTTTTTCCCCTTTCCCAATGCCGTGCATCCTTGGGCGTTGACGATGATGATGATATTGATTTTAGTTTTTGTAATCGGACATTGTATTAGATCCATCAAGATTGTATGAGGTTGGTCTCATAGACCCTTGGCCCTTTGAAGACGTTTAATATAACATTTCATTTCATCTCCCTCCTCCACGTGAGACTGTGCGCTCTCTCTCTCTCTTTCTCTCCCTCCCTCCACTTTGTTGCGCTGACAACATTCATTCTCTCTCTTTCTTTCTCTCTCTCTCTCTCTCTCTCTCTCTCTCTCTCTCTCTCTCTCTCTCTCTATTCCCCTTCCAGTCACTTCCACGTGTGATAAAGTGGGCGGGCCGCGGGCGCTCCTGAGTCCTCATCACGTTGCTTGACAGGCCCCACATGCGAGAGGCACGTAGACTCACAACAGTCTCTCTCTCTCTTTCTCACTCTGAGCGCACTCGCTCAATCGCTGTGTTTCCGGGCTACAGAAGACACGGGCCGGAGAAAGGAGGTTGCACCGCGTAGCAAGGGAAAGCCAGAATTCTGTGTGTGTGTAGTGGCTGGCAGAAATCTCTCTCTCTCTCTCTCTCCCGTTCATGCAATGGATTTCGGCACAATGCTCTCTCTCTCTCTCTCTCTCTCTCTCTCTCTCTCTCTCTCTCTCTCTCTCTCTCTCTCTCTCTCTCTTCCCCCGTTCATGCAATGGATTTTGGCACAATGCTCTCTCTCTCTCTCTCTCTCTCTCTCTCTCTCTCTCTCTCACACACACACACACACACACACACACACACACACACAGAGACGCAGCTTTCTCTCTCTTTCTCTCTCTCTCTCTCTCTCTCTCTCTCTCTCTCTCTCCACGTTCGTGCGCTGGCAGTTATGGCACAATTCTCTCTCTCTCTCTCTCTCTCTCTCTCACACACACACACACACACACACACACAATCTGGCGCAGTTTTCTCCCTCTCCCCCCCCCCTCTCTCTCTCTCTCTCTCTCTCTCTCTCTCTCTCGTCTAGTGGATATGTACACACATTGTAGGCAATTATATGAGCAAGAAAATACTGAAAAAATGCCATTTTATGGTTCACTCCCATGTATGCCGTCTTTTTTTACTATTGAGGATGTATGCGGTGGGCTTGAAAAGTTGGCCACTCGCAAAGCGGGAGATCTTCAAGGTATCAAGCCGGAGATGATCAAATGGACGGGAGATTTTACCCATGAGTGGATGTGTGATATGTTCAACTTTGCACTTCAACATGGTATGCCTTATGATTGGAGTACTAATTGGGTTAAGCCTTTGCATAAAGGAGGGGATGTAAAGAATGTAAGCAACTACCGGACTATAATGATTGGGTCTCTTATGGCAAAGTTGTTTGGGTGCATAATGGAGATGAAATTGAGTGATTGGGCTGAAGAGAATGACAAGCGTGCAAAGGGACAAGCGGGTTTTCGTCGATGCCATAGCACCATTGATCATCTTGTCACTCTTCGTGTTCTCATGGAGGAAAGTCAATTGAAAGGCAAGCGATGGTATTGTTGTTTTGTGGACTTTAAGAAAGCCTTTGATATGATTCCACGTAACAATTTGTGGAGAAGGATGGAAGAACTCCAAGTGCCAAGTGAGTTTATGCTTGCGGTTTCTCGAATCTATGAGAAGGTGATTTGTCAATTGCGCATGGGAAGAGAAATTTCAGAAATTTTTGTAAGCACTATTGGGGTTAAACAAGGATGTCCATTGTCACCAACTCTCTTTGGTCTATGCATCGATCAATTGGAACAAATGGTACTTGACTTTATGCAAGAAGAAGGCATTGAAGAGGTCACTATTTGCAATGCGGTAATCATGCTTTTGTTGTATGCGGATGATGTAGTGCTTCTAGCACACACTTTAGAAGATGCACAAAAGCTTATGGTTGTCCTTGAGAACTTTTGCTTGCATAGTGGGCTAATTGTAAATGAATCCAAAACAAAGGTTATGCTTGTGAAAACCAACCATAAGGAGAAGCCATGCATTGTGTACAACAACGAGACACTTGAAGTTGTTGAGAGCTTTAAGTACCTTGGCCTTGAGGTTCCATCCAATCACAAGTGGCATGAATGTGCTATGCGTCATTTGGAAGCGGGAAAGAGAGCATATTATGCATTTGAGAACATGTGTAATGCGAGAAACATCAAGTGTTGGGTTCTCAAGAAGTATCTTTTTGATGCATTGGTGACACCGGTTCTTCTTTATGGAGTTGAAGTGTGGGGCGGGAGCATCTCAAAGTTTACTTGGAAAGAGTTTGAGAATGTCCAAAAGCATTTTCTTACAAACTTTCTCCAAGTTAAGACACAAACACCATATATGCTCTTACTTCTTGAGTCGGGATCTCTTCCAATTGAGGTTATGGGCATGGAAAGGGTTGTGGAGTACATGATAAAGATGCGTCAAAACCCCTCACATCGACTTCCTACAATTGCATGGGAAGCAAGCAAAAAAGTTCAAAAGACGCATAAAAGCAAGATCTTGAGCACGGGATGGATGCAAGACATAAAGAAGTGGTTTGGGAGATGGGATGCATTACACTTGCTACATGATGCTTCAATTGACTCTCAAGTGAATGAAGCTTTTCTACAACACCAATGTATTACGGCTTGGGAGAAATCCGGTGGGTCACGCTTCATACATTACACCACCTATATTGCCCCCAACTACAAAACCATGTTCTTCGCTGAGAGAGGAAACCGTACTCACACTTACATGCTTGAGCCTATTCCCTTGTCCGCGATACGCACTATTGCAACAATTCGGCTTAGCTCCCATTTCCTTCGATGCGAGATAGGGCGTTGGGGCAATGGAGAAGAGTCAAATCGATTGTGCACATTATTCTCACTGCAAGTTCCAGAGTCTGAGTACCACACACTACTAGAGTGCTCAGCTTTTGATCACATCCGAACTTGCTTCTCTCACATTTTCAGCCATAACTTAGACCTACACACTTTCCTCTCCCAGCCAAAGTGTGGGCTCTCCATTGCGACTCTCATCAATACAATTTTGGAGCATCGAGAGTCACTCATCAGCCATACACATACTACATCACATGTAACTTTGGTCCCATAGGTCATATTTGACCTCCGAGGACGATAATAAAATCTATCTCTCTCTCTCTCTCTCTCTCTCTCTCTCTCTCTCTCTCTCTCTCTCTCTCTCTCTCTCTCTCTCTCTTCCCCTTCCAGTCACTTCCACGTGTGATAAAGTGGGCGGGCCGCGGGCGCTCCTGAGTCCTCATCACGTTGCTTCACAGGCCCCACATGCGAGAGGCACGCAGACTCACAACAGTCTCTCTCTCTCTCTTTCTCGCTCTGACCGCACTCGCTCAATCGCTGTGTTTCCGGGCTACAGAAGACACGGGCCGGAGAAAGGAGGTTGCACCACGTGGCAAGGGAAAGCCAGAATTCTCTCTCTCTCTCTCTCTCTCTCTCTCTGTGTGTGTGTGTGTGTGTGTGTGTGTGTAGTGGCTGGCAGAAATCTCTCTCTCTCTCTCTCCCGTTCATGCAATGGATTTCGGCACAATGCTCTCTCTCTCTCTCTTCCCCCGTTCATTCAATGGATTTTGGCACAATGCTCTCTCTCTCTCTCTCTCTCTCTCTCTCTCTCTCTCTCTCACACACACACACACACACACACACACACACACACACACTACTAGAGTCTGAGTCTGAGTACCACACACTACTAGAGTGCTCAGCTTTTGATCACATCCGAACTTGCTTCTCTCACATTTTCAGCCATAACTTAGACCTACACACTTTCCTCTCCCAGCCAAAGTGTGGGCTCTCCATTGCGACTCTCATCACTACAATTTTGGAGCATCGAGAGTCACTCATCAGTCATACACATACTACATCACATGTAACTTTGGTCCCATAGGTCATATTTGACCTCCGAGGACGATAATAAAATCTATCTCTCTCTCTCTCTCTCTCTCTCTCTCTCTCTCTCTCTCTCTCTCTCTCTCTCTCTCTTCCCGTTCATGAAATTGATTTCGGCACAATGCTCTCTCATGCTCTCTCTCTCTCTCTCTCTCTCTCTCTCTCTCTCTCTCTCTCTCTCCGCATTCACGCACTTGTAGTCCAATGTTCGCAGAAAGTGTGCCTTAGCTTAGCTTGTGCTGGTTGGAAAATCAAAACCTACTATTGAAGGGAGGGGGAGTTGGAAAAAATCCAGTTGGAAAATTTAAGCAAATAGAGCTAAATTATAAAAAATGCCATTTTGTATATTTGCGAAATCGATTTTTTTAAACTGACGATTCCTTTCTCTCTCTCTCTCTCTCTCTCACACACACACACACACACACACACACACACACACACACGGAGGCGCAGCTCTCTCTCTCTCTCTCTCTCTCTCTCTCTCTCTCTCTCTCTCTCTCTCTCTCTCTCTCTCTCTCACGGTCTCGACTGTGTCACCTGTGCTGCCGACGGGTTGCAGACACCACTGGCCGGATGAACCTTGTAGCGCCGCACACCCCGGGTCCCCCCCCCCCCCCCCCTCTCTCTCTCTCTCTCTCTCTCTCGCACTCGGTGACCTTTACACCCTCTTACTCTCTTTCTCTCGCACTGCGTGACTTCTCCACCTGTCCACTGTCTCATCTCATGCAGGGCACACTCGCCCGAGAATTTGAGAGCTGCCAGATGCAGGAGGTGAGGCCACGTGTCCGGGGGGAGGGGCTTGAATCCCTTCCCCCATTATCTAAATTTTAAAAAATCAAGCCATTTTCTCACATTTTTACACTATTTTTCTGTATTTTGGGGTGGAATTTCTCCTTTACCGCCTCCTCGGGCCCAATGTTCGAGAAAAACCATTTTTCCAAACATACAAAATTCCCTTTCTTCAATTTGCGAAGAGAAAATTTTAAACATTAGGTTATTTTTCTCTATTTTGGGGTTGTATTTCTCCTTTTTCCCTTGCCCTCAACATGCATTTTTGGAATCGAAAACGACACGATATTAAGCCGAGACACATTTTTTTCAAACACTAATACAAAATTCCAATTCAAGAAAGGGAATTTGCGAAGAGGAATTTTAAAAATTAGGTTATTTTTCTCTATTTTGGTGGAATTTCTCCTTTTCCCCTTGCCTCCAACATGCATTTTTGGAATTGAAAACAACTCGATATTAAGGTGAGACACACTTGCCCGAACATGAGGCCGTGTGATTGTCCCGACCCGTTGTCAAGAAGTGCGCAATGCGACTAGGAAAGCGCCGAGCCTCTGACTGTGAGGATTCGTAGCAAAATCAAGCAAGGCGTAGACGAGCTGAAGCCAAAAACACACTAAAAAAGAACAAAACTCCAGCCATGAAAGCTCCACTTTGAAAAAGAACCAATACTAACTCAAAACTCTTGTGTGTGTGAAGATTAGGTGTAGCCTCGCTCCCAATTGCACAGATGCAGTGCTCATTCGACCTGTTAAAAACCCTAAATTTACGCTTAGATTCCTCGTCGTGACCATTTAATGGAAGCTTCAGTACTTCATTGGAGAAGCCCAAGTAGTTATTTGAGGAGGGGAAGCCCTAATTGGAGGCCTCAGAGCCTCAACCATGTAGTGGAAGCAGCACGGGACAGCACTAGCACCCTGTAGAGGAATGGCTGTATCTCCTTGATCATGTACGCAAATGAGCTCATTCTTGGCTCTAAAAATTCCCACACAACTTGAGAAACAACGCCAACATCGTTGATGTGGCATTTTGAGCTATTTTGAGCATTTTTAAGGCTATTTTAGGCCATTTTTAGCCCAAAAATGTCACTTTTTGTTTGTAAAAAGCCCAAACAAGCTGGAAAAAATCCCTAAAATTGTGGAAAAATCCCATTGGGCTCAAATTTCATGTTGAACCTCATTTTCCCACTTGGTAAGCACTTTGGATACATCTTTCACGCCAGCGCACGAAACCTGCTATTTTTGGCCGAGATTGCCCGCATTGAACTTTCTAGGAAAAATGAGCGTGCCACTTCGAAGCACTTGACATTTGTACATTCCCAAAGAAAATTAGGCATATATTTATGTGTAAAAGCATTCCATGGTGCCACGTGTAGGGCCTCGTCCGCCCGGCAAGGTATGTACACGGCTGCAACCGTGACATTCATTTTCGCATATATCACACTATGTACATTGTAGCATTTGGTCCCACACATCATAAACATTAAGAGTGAGGTAGATAATTTAACTTCACATTATGAACGTGCCTTTGCACGACATCCACCCCCTCTAAACCTGCACATCCTCCGGCATGTGCCACAGATATCTTTTGCAGGTTCAGTCTTCATTTAAGTCAACATACATGTCGATTTCATCATCGCTTGCAACAAAATCTAACGCGTCATCCTCTTGTTCTTCATCCACATCCACACCATTTTCATTAGAGCCTTGATTTTGACCTTCCTATGAATCAAAGGGATCTGTATCACCTCTTCTTTTGAATACCTTGATTCTTTTCCCTGCAATGGGAATCTTCATTTTTGTCCCATCTAATTCATGCAAGGTATACGTTGCATTCCCATGTACATGCTGAACCACATAAGGACCAAACCATCTCTTTGAAAGCTTTCTTATTGTTGAATGTTGGTTTTCAAGACTATAGTCATACACCAACACCCAATCACCTTCCTCAATAGCTTTAGGTCTGAGCCTATGCCTCTTGTCGAATATGTCCTTATTCTTTAACCTTGCATCTTTTAATCGTGCTACTGCAATCTCAATATCTTGGGGCCTTCTTTCTAACTGTTGTATGCGAAAAGCAAGAAGGTCTTCCCTACTCATTCCATCTCCCCAAGGTAATACATTCCATGTGGGAATTACATCCTCAATTGGCATTATAGGTTTCTGACCATACATCAACCCAAAAGGCATATAACCAGTAACCGAGATATGAGTTGTACGATCAGCCCATAAAGCATAAGGCAACAACCTAGGCCACTCTGCCATTTTACCTTTGCAGGCCTTAGCTAAAGCTTTAATGATAGGAGGATGCCCACACTCCGATTTACCATTTCCCTCAGGTTTATATGCAGGTAGTCAGAGCAAGTTTAATGCCCAACCTAGAGAAAAACTCCCTTGCTTTGTCAGCATCCAATTCACCCCTGTCCGCTGTTATTTTCCCAACACAACCATAATGGCTAATTACATCATCCAAGAGGAACTTACATACCCCTTCTGTGCTTTTTGTTCTTAGAGCACGACCTTCAACTTGATTGGTTAAGTCTTCTCGTGCAAGCACTATGTATCTCATTTTCCATAAGCCCAATGGCATTGTAACCAGATCTACTACCCACTTGTAATGCATGGCCAATGGGTAAGTAGGGTGCAACCCATCACGATGACGTACATTTGAATACATTTGATAGGTTTCACATGATTCCACAAAGTGAGATACATCTTTATACATACCTTTCCACCAATACCTCTCTTTCATTTTAGTAAAGGTGGCCCATACACCTCTGTGTCCAGCATAAAGACTCTCATGAAACTTTTTCATAAGCTCATTTTGACTGTCCTTATCATTCACCACTCTCATGGGCATTCCATTTCTTTGTTTTGGACGCTTCTATAAGTACCCATCTTTCAAAAAGTATCCATAGGCCTTTCTCCGTATTCTTTTGAACTCTTGATCAGTCACCCCTTCTTGCCTTGTCAAAGTGCTCAGATAGCGTCCAATAAGCAACCAGTCACCTTGATATAGGTCCTCTGTAAATGACTCAAGTGCATTTGATAGACAAACATGATCGCCCTTGGCATGATAGATACTATATAAATGTGTGCCTACATCATCGCCCTCGACAACCATGTCTTCTTCTTTTTCATACCTTGCTCTTGAAAGCATATCTGCAACTAGATTATCTTTCCCTGCAATATGCTTAAATTCTGGATTCAAGGACTTTATGTAGGCAATCCATCTCAACATAGCAATGCCGGGAGTTGAGCAGCTTGTGATCATTCCAAGAAGGGGTAGACAATCAGTCTCCACTATTACATTTTCTCCTATCAAATACTCTTTGTCACATTTCAAAGCTGTGACTACTCCCCATAACTCTCTTTTTACCTGTGGATAGTTGCATTGACGAGCACTTAGTACTTTTGCTCCAAACCTCACCACGTATGCTTGCCATCATTATCATCTTGCCGAATCGCCCATCCAATACCTGTGGGGCTAGTATCCACTGTCACAATTACATATCTTCCACATTCATAGTTTGCTTTTCTCAAAGTTGGAGACATAAGCAACAACTTCTTTAATTTCCTCATGGCATGGGTATGCATTTCTTCCCATTGAAACTTTTTGTTCTTTCTCAAAAGCTGATACAAAGGTTCTGCTACATGTGCATAATGCGGAATCCAGATAACATAAAACACGCATGCACCCAAGAACCTTCGAACCTCAGTGACATTTATACATTTCTCTTTCATTCTCTGGATTACATCAATCTTTGCAGGACAAGGCTTTCTACCATATGGCCCGCACATATGTCCCACAATAAGAACTTCCTTTACGACAAACACTGACTTTTGGCCAGATAAGGTAAGGTTCACCTCTTCCAACCTTGACAAGATATTATCATAATCATTGATATGGTTTGCCACATACTTTCGGCACCCCCTCGAGTCTAGAGCCACATCTTTATCACTTACATCACATCCTTTGATTGGCACATCATCAAGGAAAGGCATTGTAGTTTGAGGTATGAAGTCACGTAGGACTTTGTTCATACCATTCATCATATGTGCAACTGAATTAGTTGCCCCCTGAGGTAAGGTGCACATCCTTACTAAACCCAAGGGTGTCCTCATGGTAGTCAGGCCCCTGCTTTCCATTGCTAGTTGGAACTGATCATACCCTGAGTACAAATCTCCCATAGAATATATTGCCCTCCCTTCAAATGCCTTTGCAAACTCATCGACAATTGGCCCTATACCCACATTTCTGATTGTCACCTTATTACCAGGTTGCATATCCTGAATAAAGCGTAAAGAACCATTTTTCTTCGGAACTGTGAACCACCTGTTTGAATACGAAGCACAAGAAGGCTCCAAGATACCCATCTTGATCTTTTCATTAAGCAACTCAATGAGTTTTGGCAAATGAGCCTTTGGAACAGGAATAGGCCTCAAGTTCCAAGGTACATGAGGGATAGTGAAGATCACCATAGGAGCAAAAATGGATGGATCAACACACCCTATCTCATAAGGCTCAAATGCAAAAGCTTTTCTGTGTTTGGCAAGCATGTCTTCAAAGCATATCTTTTCAGCTTTTGTCAAACTGTCCTCGCAACCAACCTGTAACTCCTTCAAAGAATCCTATGTGAACTTGTGTCCAATCTTGCTTGGGTCACGAAGACTAGGTTGCAAAGCAGCTTGTTCCATCTTATTTGTGTAGTCTTTTGGTAGAGGTAATGCCACTGGTTTCACTTTCTTTGCCACGAACTTATACTTAGTCTCCACTCGTACATCAACACTTTGAGCATTTTTGAAATCCTCAATGGCCTTGTACATTTCGATTGAGCATACTTTCACAACCTCACTTCCCATACACAAATTGCAATCCACTAAAGACTCCAAATCTTGCATAGTATCCACAAAAGAACACTCATCAAACACACCTGCAATGCGTTCTTCATCTTCTAGGAAACCATTCATCTTCAAACGTCTTTGTACACTATTTACATGTTGTCGTTCACCCCGCTTTAAGTCCTCACACTCTGTAAAAGCAATAGATCCATAGTCTGATAATCCTACAAAACCTGTAGAAAATGTATCCTTTGCATATACATCATGCGAGAACCTTTCTCTTCTTGTACCACTGCAATCCCGCTCTACAATGGTACATGGCCAAAACCCCTCATATCCCTGTAGTCCTTGAACTCTTTGTTTGTCTTTGGCAAGGGTTGCTCTCTAAGACTTTCATGGTTCCTTTCATGGTCTACACAAACAGTAAGGAACTGTACTGCATGCTTTCCATCCCTGCTCCTTATTCTTGCATAAGTTGACCCATCCTCCATCACCTTGGTTTCCATGCGAGTAGCCGTGATGTATGGTTGCCCAAGGATAAGAGGGTATGTAGACATCTCCTGCACAAAGAAATTCTGGTCATCTTTCACATCCCCTATAGTCACCTTAACATTTGGACAAGCTCCGTACAGCTCCCCTGATGAGTTGTTTGCTACACGAATCATCCATCCATGATTTATATCAATTGGCCATTTTCCTTTTTGATAAAGACTCTTTGACATGAGGTTAATTTCCGACCCATGATCTATCAATGCAATGTATGGCTCTTCTAAGTCTCCCACTTTTACCAGCGTCTTGGTAGTTGCTCTTGCCCAGTGACTCTTCAAGTAGTAGCTCTTGTGAGTGGCTTCCACTTCATCTTCATCATCCAAGAAGCGAACGTGTTTTACTCCTCCCCTAGACTTGTAGCATCCAACAACACTTTCTTCACCTTGCTTGCCATAGACTTGTACACCTTGTGCATTTAAAGTATCCTCTTCACCTTGTACATGGATAGATTCAGTAAGAGATTGCCGCTTCCTCTTTATGATATCTATTATTTCTTCGTGGAATTCCCGCTTTGCTATACCAAGGACCTCGTCCAAGGCAAATTCCACCTTACTATTTAGAATCCTCTCTTCCAAAACCTTTTTGAGATCCATTGATGCATCTATATCGGATTGGAGTTTGTAGGCCGGACCCTTTGATTTGGATTTTGTTGCTTCCTTCTTCTTGTCTTTTAAGGCCTCTTGCATAGGCACTCCGGGGACAGGCATCTGTTGCGGCGAAGGTGATCTAGGAGGCACTATGTCATTTCTACCTCCACTCCTCGTTGCCCTCTTTGAAGTCCCTTCATCCCCATTCTCGCGCCTACGTTTCCCTTCAACGATGGCCTCATTTTCTTGACATTTGGCAATATATGCATGCACTAACAAAGAGTCCACAGGGTCATTCCAACCTGTTTCAAGACGAATGCAATCTCCAGCTTCATGTAAAATCTCTGTAGTCATTTTACCCTTCATAGCAGACTCTATAGCGTATGGCCATAGCTCTCCAATATCATTAGACTCATCTTCTCCAACCTTGAATGATCCTTTTTTCTTAATAGGATCTACCTTCAACCCATAGGCGGCTGCCTCAACCATTGAGATGGCATGGCTAGTAGCCATGTCCTCAACTAGCTTCTTCATCCCGTCTTTGCCAAAGTTTGTTCCCAAGAGCTTACCTGTTTCACTTAAGTGGATTTTTCCATCTTTAAAGAAAACGAGCTCCTTCATCAAAGCATCTTTAAAACTTTCACAATCCCTCCTTCCATGGTCAGTATTATCACACCATATGAATCTATTGACAAATCCTTCTCTGGTTTGCGGTCGTTGCCCTGTAGATTGACCTGATGGTTGCCCCTTTTCTTCTAGCCTTGTAAGCTTTAACTTGAGCTCTTGCATTCCTTTGACAATATCATCTAGGATGGATTTGTCACTCTTTGAAACCACAATAACAGGCTTTATAGGACTCTTGGAAACACTTGGGACTTGAGTAGGGTTAACTATCATCTTGTCTCTTCGTCGTTGACGCTTAGTTAGCAGCGAAATGGCGTCTTCAACATTCTTCCAATTAGTCTTTAAGCCTTGTTCCGCATCCTTATCCTCAAGTAGTAGCTCTAACTTCTCTTGAATCTCTTTACCTACATCTTGCAAAAAGAGCTCTGTCTTCACCGAGTTTAGGGTAGCCTTTTCAGATCTTGAAAGTTGATCATAACGGTGTTCGAATTCCCTTAGCAGTTCGGTAGGCGAGAGCCCCTCTTTTGGCCGAACTACCCACTTTTTTGGCCATTTTTAGGCCATTTTTTGTCCAAAAATGTCACTTTTTGTTCACAAAAAGCCCAAACGAGCTGGGAAAAATCCATAAAATTGTGGAAAAATCCCATCGGGCTCAAATTTTATGTTGAACCTCATTTTCCCACTTGGTAAGCACTTTGGATACATCTTTCACGCCAGCGCACGAAACCTGCTATGTTTGGCCGAGATTGCCCGCATTGAACTTTCTAGGCAAAATGAGCGTGCCACTTCGAAACACTTGACATTTGTACATTACCAAAGCAAATTAAGCATATATTTATGTGTAAAAGGATTCCATGGTGCCATGTGTAGGGCCTCGTCCGCCCGGCAACGTATGTACACGATTGCAACCGTGACATTTATTTTCGCATATATCACACTATGTACATTGTAGCATTTGGTCCCACACATCATAAACATTAAAAGTGAGGTAGATACTTTAATTTCACATTATGAACATGCCATCGCATGACACCGTCTTAATTTTTCTCTATTCTGGGGTGGAATTTTTGGAAATTTTAAAAAATCGGGCCATTTTCTCACATTTTTACACTATTTTTCTCTATTTTGGGGTGGAATTTCACCTTAACCCCTTGCTTAGGCCCAATGTTCGAGAAAAACCATTTTTCCGAACATACAAAATTCCCTTTCTTCAATTTGCGAAGAGGAAATTTTAAAAATTAGGTTAGTTTTCTCTATTTTGGGGTGGAATTTCTCCTTTTTCCCTTGCCCTCAAGATGCATTTTTGGAATCGAAAACAACACGATATTAAGTAGAGACACATTTTTCTCAAACACTGATACAAAATTCCAGTTCAACAAAGGGAATTTGCGAAGAGGAAATTCTAAAAATTAGGTTATTTTTCTCTATTTTGGGGTGGAATTTCTCCTTTTCCCCTTGCCCCCAACATGCATTTTTGGAATCGAAAACAACATGATATAAAGATGAGACACACTCGCCCGGACATGAGGCTGTGCAATTGTCCCGACCCGTCTCAATTTTTCTCTATTTTGGGGTGAAATTTCTCTTTTTTCCCTTGCCTGATGCTGTGCATCCTTGGGCGTTGACGATGATGATGATATTGATTTTAGTTTTTGTAATCAAACATTGTATTAGATCCATCAAGATTGTATGAGTTTGGTCTCATAGACCCTTGGCCCTTTGAAGATGTTTAATATAACATTTCATTTCATCTCCCTCCTCCACGTGAGACTGTGCGCTCTCTCTCTCTCTTTCTCTCCCTCCCTCCACTTTGTTGCGCTGACAGCATTCATTTTCTCTCTCTCTCTCTCTCTCTCTCTCTCTCTCTCTCTCTCTCTCTCTCTCTCTCTCTCTCTTCCAGTCACTTCCACGTGTCATAAGGCGGGCGGGCCGCGGGCGCTCCTGAGTCCTCATCATGTTGCTTGAGAGGCCCCACATGCGAGAGGCATGCAGACTCACAACAATCTCTCTCTCTCTCTCTTTCTCGCTCTGAGCGCACTCGCTGAGTCGCTGTGTTGCCAGGCTGCAGAAGACACGGGCCGGAGAAAGGAGGTTGCACCACGTGGCGGGGGGGAGCCAGAGATCTCTCTCTCTCTCTCTCTCTTGCTCTCTCTCTCTCTCTCTCTGTAGTGGCTGGCAAATCTCTCTCTCTCTCTCTCTCTCTCTCTCTCTCTCTCTCTCTGTGTTCATGCAATGGATTTCGTCACAATGCTCTCTCTCTCTCTCTCTCTCTCTCTCTCTCTCTCTCTCTCTCTCTCTCTCTCTCTCTCTCTCTCTCTCTGTGTGTGTGTGTGTGTGTGTGTTCATGCAATGGATTTCGTCACAATGCTCTCTCTGTCTCTCTGTCTCTCTCTCTCTCTCTCTCTCTCTCTCTTCCCCCGTTCATGCAATGGATTTCGGCACAATGCTCTCTCTCTCTCTCTCTCTCTCTCTCTCTCTCTCTCTCTCTCTCTCTCTCCGTTCATATTTCTCTCTATCCACATTCATATTTCTCTCTATCCACATTCACGCACTTGCAGTCCAATGTTCGGAAAAAGTGTGCCTTAGCTTAGCTTGAGCCGGTTGGAAAATCAAAACCTACGATTCAAGGGAGGGGAGTTGGAAAAAATCCACTTAAAAAATTTAAGCAAATAGAGCTAAATTATAAAAAATGCCATTTTGTATATTTGCAAAATTGATTTTTTTAATCAGACGATTCCTTTCTCTCTCTCTCTCTCTCTCTCTCTCTCTCTCTCTCACACACACACACACACACACACACACACACACAGAGGCGTAGTTTTCTCTCTCTCTCACTCTCTCTCTCTCTCTCTCTCTCTCTCTCTCTCACACACACACACACACACACACACACACACAGAGGCGCAGCTTGCTCTCTCTCTCTCTCTCTCTCTCTCTCTCTCTCTCTCTCTCTCTCTCTCTCTCTCTCTCTCTCTCTCTCTCTCTCTCCCCACGTTCGTGCACTCGTAGTGATGGCACAATTCTCTCTCTCTCTCTCTCTCTCTCTCTCTCTCTCTCTCTCTCTCTCTCTCTCACACACACACACACACACACACACACACACACACACAAACTCTGGCGCAGTTTTCTCCCCCCTCTCTCTCTCTCTGTCTCCGCATTGGAGTCTGGTACGATGCTTGCTCTCTCTCTCTCTCTCACTCAATTATTGTTGCTCTCTCTCTCTCTCTCTCTCTCTCTCTCTCTCTCTCTCTCTCTCACACGGTCTCGATTGTGTCACCTGTGCTGTCGGCGGGCTGCAGACACCACTGGCCGGATGAAGCTTGTAGCGCCGCACGCCCCGGTTCCCCCCCCCCCCCTCTCTCTCTCTCTCTCTCTCTCTCTCTCTCTCTCTCTCGCACTCGATGAACTTTCCACCCTCTTACTCTCGCACTGCATGACTTCTCCACCTGTCCACTGTCTCATCTCATACAGGGCACACTCGCCCGAGAAATCGAGAGCTGCCGGATGCAAGAGGTGAGGCCACGTGTCCGAGGGAGGGGCCGGAATTCCTCCCCCCATTATCTTTTAGTATAGATTATATAAGTATAGAAGTTTCCATCATGCACTGAAAACTATGAAAACTATGAAAGTCTTCGTAACCCAACTTAACACTAAGGGTTTCTTTTAGAAAGCAAAAAAAGCAAGATATATGGGAACAATATGATGCCCATGTATTATGGGGGGTGCATGTACGTGGTTGGGTGTATCTGGCACGTTCTCTCCCTCATTCACTCTTCGCTTTCTTTCACATGGATTCGTTACTTGAATTTTTCAGGTGTCCTCGTTGTCCTGTTCTAGCGTCCGATTTGAATCGATGTCATCGCAACCTGTTGTAATGTTGGAGCGTAGTGAAGAATCATTGTTGCAAAAGAACTAAAGTTATGCTTAATGCGTAGCTAAATCGAGTGTTCTTGCTGGTCGTATTGGTAAAGCAGGTGTCGCACATTACAGGATGAGTAGGTTGGCAGAGCTGCTGCTGTTAAACATTCCTTGATGACAACAATTGGTAGGCTAATGCGCCACTGCCTTGAGCATAGTGTATTCATCCCGGAACATCCTTGTAGTGGTCTGTGTTCACCATTGTAGATTTATCATGCTTAGCTAGTCAAAGTAGCGCAAATTCATCATACTTTGCTACTTGAATTAAAAGGGTAAATTAATCACCATAATATGACACAGTGGGGTTTTGTTGTTGGTTGGGGGGTGAGAACTATGCTTTTTTATCTTTTAAAACTTCTCCAAACGACTTTCTAAGGTATTGATTTGCCACAAGAACTATTGCTTTAGCCTTGTTGAACGTGTATTTATCAATCAAAATAGCTGTCTCTGTAGCCTCAACTAGAATTCTTTCATTCTCTTCAAATTGGTTAAAAGCTTGCAGGAGTGTCAAGTAGTTGACACCATTTGTGTAGGGAAACTTCCATTGAAACTCTTGCCTAGACTCTCTTCCTTGCCTCTTGGCTCTCCGAGATTCCTTGGGAACAACGTTGAAAGCATTGTCCGTCATAGCCCTCAATTTCCCACTTACAAAATGCCAAATATCATCCACTAAATCATACACAAGAATCTCGATCCCAAAGAGTAGCTGCTTTAAAAAGTCAGAACCAAAGAATCTCCTCTAATGTCAGATCTTTACACAGCATCGACCAAAGCCAACAAATACCAGTCTTGGAAGAAAAAATAATGCAAAGCTCTGGAGAAAGCTTCATCCCATTTACGTAGTCATGTTTTGTCCACACGAGAGATTTTGTCTATAACTTAGTAATTGATAGTTTACATTCTCTCAATGGAAAATTGAAAGCTATGGCAAACAATGCTTTCAAGAATGTCTCCAATGAATATCAGAAAACCAAGAGACAAAGAAGAGAGTCTAAGCAAGAGTCAGAAATGTTTTCTACATTAATGGTGTTAACGGTTGACCCTAATACACCTACCAACTTTAAAACAACTAGTACGGCCGGCCGCCTCTCCCTCTTTATCACATGCACAACAACTTCTCTCATTTTTTGAATTTCAAGTGGTTGGGATTTCAAGTACTCTGCCATATTCTTCAAGGTACCACCGATCTTGCAATGCCTATGGTGGTCTCCAACTGCCATGCATATTCTTCAAGGTACCAAGGATCTTGCAAAGCCTGTGGTGGTCTCCAACTACTTGCATCAAAACCTCGACACAAATAGCATTGTTGAAATTTTACAAATAGAGGGCCCATTTGCCACAACTCAAATCTACCATTGTCGTCATTCTTGCTCTAAAGCGACATTTGGAGTTGGTCATTTGATCTTGATGCAAAGACTTAATTCTCAAGATCTCTCGTTGTCGAAGCCTAATTTGCAAGCGTTTTTTGTTTTCAAAGTATGTTATATTTTGGCTCTTTTCTACCTCTTTTTTCCCCCTTTCTGATCATTGAATAAAGGGTCTTTTTTTATTCCTTCGTGTATGCCAAAAGAGATGGCTTATCATTTTTTTTTTGGCTGTATGCTCATGTGCTGTAAGTGACCTTTGTATTACATCAATTCACACTCATGTCATCTTGTATTTGGGTTTTCATATTTTTCCAAAGCTCAAGGTATTTGGAATTTGGAAAGATAGGTTCTGTGCATTAGCGGATCTTCTAGTGAGCACTGAGTATTCATATTCATGAGAGAGAGAGAGAGAGAGAGAGAGAGAGAGAGAGAGAGAGATACGTGGCCACTATTGGGGAAAAATCTATTTTTCAAACATACAAAACTCCTTTTCTTGAACTTGCCAAGAGGAAGTTTTAGAAATTAAAGGTTTTTTTTAAACAATATTTTCCTCTAATTTGGGATGGATGACACAATATTAAGTTGATACACATTTTTCCCCAAACACTGCTAGTGGCATTAATGTTTTACTATTCAGCAAGCAACTCAAAATCTTTTGCTTCTGAGCTAGTACTCCGCCCGCGGCCCGCGGCCCGCCCTTCTCTCTCTCTCTCTCTCTCTCTCTCTCTCTCTCTCTCTCTCTCTCTCTCTCTCTCTCTCTCTCTCTCTCTCACACACACACACACACACACACACACACACTATCCATGGCCAGCGCCAGCAGCTTTAAGCTGTCTCGTAACAGTTTTGTGCTATCATTTCATCGGGACAATGACAATAATAATGCACATGGAAACCTTCTTGTTAACCTTTCAGTAAATAATGCAGTGAAAGTAAATGACAGAAGGTTTGCATTTGACCAGTCCAACTTCCATAGCAGATTTGCATTCGACCATTTGAGAGAGAGAGAGAGAGAGAGAGAGAGAGAGAGGAGATAAGGAAGCCCTTCCAACATGCTGAAAGACGGATTTGGTGCAGGCTGAAAAACAGAGTGCGAAGGCATTGCAAGAGAGAGAGCTCTAATTACCCGCTGTAGAAATACCTAGTCGAAGGCTATGGCACTCTTATGAGGAAGGGAAAGCAAACCCTAAAGCTCGCTTATATAGAGGGAGGCTCAGTCGAGCGCCTAGATGGAGATGAGAAACGGTGCATTGCCTTGAGGTGTGGGAAGATCCCATCGTTCAAGGGGTTGAATCTGTTGTTCAGTTGCATGCCTCAAGTGTTGACGCCGTTCAAGGGCCATGCACGCAAGTCAAGCTCGCAATGCACTGTTTTGAGGGCTTCTTTGTTGGCAATGCCTGCAGATCAAGGCAATGCATTTTTGGCAGCCACGTTCGCAATTCAGTAGCTACGTCCAAAGGTCAACGCAGGCTTTCGCAATAAGAGGGTAGAGCCACGTCAAAGAGGCAGTGCCAAGAGGGCAGAGGAAGGGAAAAAGGCCAGGGTTTGATCATTGTGGCTGCAAGCATTTGCAGCCACGTGGATGAGACTCTTGTCTTTTTAATATAGATATAAGATAAGAGGTGAAGGGTGTCAAAGAATTTTAATTGAGGGAGAGAGAGCTTTTCTAATTGACAAATACTCTTTCAACTAAGCAGAAGGTCCATTGAGAAGGTTTTAAAGATTAAAAAACTCAAGGATTAAACCTACCATTCATTTGAGAAAGTTGGGAAGAGTTGAGCTGCAACTGCAACTGTATTAAGATAAAAGTGTGGGGAGTAGATAGCCAAAACAAGTTTTTTGCAAACCATTAATTAATTAGTTTTTGTGGGGGGGTAGGGTAGGGTAGGTGAAGCGGGGGGGGGGGGGGGGGGGGGGGGGGGGGAGCCCTAAGGGCAGCCAAGGCGAATAGCCTAGTGGGTGTCTACGTGCTGAGGTCAAATCCTAGGGATTAAGGGTGCTTTTGAAGCTAATTCGAGATGCTGAAGCATCTTGGGAAGATAGTATGTATTGAAAATTGAAACTAGAGCAAGTAGTAGGAGTTCTAAAGATATGGAGAGGGGGGGATGGGTCATGTCGTTGGGGGAGAGGGGGCGGGGGGCGTCTTCCCTCCCTCTCTCTCATTCTTCCTCCCTCTGCGTGCAGAGGTGCACAGGGAGGCCTGTTGCACCGGCCAACATGAGGAAAGGGAAACTCTCTCTCTCTCTCTCTCTCTCTCTCTCTCTCTCTCTCTATATATATATATATATATATATATATATATATATATATATATATATATATATATATATATATATATATCTATGTGTGTGTGTGTGTGTGTGTGTGTGTCGTAGATCTTTGCCTAGGCTCCCCTCACGACTATATGACACGGGCATGGGGGCATGGGATCTATGGTGAGAGCATTGAGCGTCGTAGATCTTGTCGGCACCGCAAAAAGTAATCTCGGGTATAAAAAGTAATTTCTGGTACTCGAGATTACTTTTTGTACCCGAGATTACTTTTGATCACATTTGGTATAAGAGTAATCTCGGTCCCATACCATCACAATAAACACGCGGGTGCTCGTGGAGAGGACATGGGAGTCGCAAAGGTGAGGTCAAGGGTTCGAGGGTCGACCGCGAAGTAATCTCGGGTACGAAGTAATCTTGGGTACCCGAGATTACTTTGCTGCGCCCGAGATTACTTTGCCACGATCAACGGCTCTCCTTCATCCCACCATAGATGACAGTGTTAGATAGTCCCCAAGCTAAGCTCCCCTCCAAGGCTACGACACACACCCTTGTTGTCTCCCTCTCTCTCTCTCTCTGCACACGCTCTCACACTCCTCACACATATGCAGGCACGATTCAAGAGGAGGACGATGTTAGGGCACACTGTTTATTGTTGCAGGCTCTATCATGTCGAGTAGGGAAAGGCCAAGGGGATGCAGGACGAAGGAGTTGCGCTAGTGCGACAGTTATGGCTTGACTAGAAGAAGGCTCATAGATGCTATTGGTGGTGTTGGTTGTGAAGATTTTCTCCCCTGCACCTCGTTGGATGTTTCTCTTCTTGGCAGAGCAAGCAGGAGTCCCAGGCAAGTAGGATGATCTCTTAAGATTCCCCCTTTATAAACCCTCTGACCCAGTATGTCCCCCCAATCGTGTATGTATGTAGCCCCCGGTTGTTTCTAGCTCAATGAGGGGAATCCTTGTGAGATGCCCCTTGGACGAAAGTGAAGAGGAGGGCGGTGAGCCTTGATGGAGTAAAATTAGGCCCGGGGAGGTGTCTGCATGTCACATCATTGTGTTGGGTCAAGGTTGAGTGTGCGGAACTAGTGTGTCTTGATTGGTTTCCTAGAGACTTTTAATTGGGAGTAGTTTTGTAAATTGTTTTTGTAAGTTTTGCATAGATAATCTTTTGAAAATTGAATTTCAACCAAGTTTTCAGATCTGACAAACAAATTGAAAAAGTGGAGTCTTAGTGTACCTTAACACTAGTTTGGTACCAAGAAGGACAATTTAGTGTCCTTTTTTTGCGAATTTAAATAAAATGGTACATGAAATCTAGAACACATCTCAAGAAATGCTTTTGTAAACTTAAAAAATGTTATTCAAAGTACTCATAGAAATTATAATCCCTCATTTTCTATCACAACCTCAATAGTAACTACACTCATGAAAAGAACCTGCGCAAAATAGCATTCAATGTTTTATTAAAACTCATACTCTAGCCTAAGAAAAAAATGAGCAGGGTGCATGCAATAATCCGTCGTAGCTACTTATATATGTGTTTGATATTTTTGCGATTGTCATGAGAGAAAAAAATCCTTTGTGACTAGAATTAAATGTAGAAAGTCATGTGGGTCAAATATGTAACGTTCACAAATTCAATTAACGATCACAAAAAAATTTAGTTTATCTAAATTTACAATATCCTATGACGCATATATACTAGATCTGTGACTCCATTACATAGGGTGATAATTTTGAATGGTTATGCAAGCCACATTTGGTGATTTATGGCATATCTAAAAAACTGCGCATGTTGTAATTATGATTTTTTATTTATCAAAGATAAGCCTTAAAATAAAGTCTATTTTTGGATTTTTCCATTCATTTCACTTATTTGTATACAAGTATCTCATATGGACACAATTGGGAGATTTATATACACACTTTCATTAGTTTTTCATAGTAATTCTTTTTTTGCAAGAAATTACGCACTACAAATATTTTAAAATGAGCTTAAATTACAAGATGCCTATGAGTTTGAACCCTTGAAAAATGCTTAGTTGATGGATATTGACCTATAGATACATTATACACCTTAGTTTTTGTCCCATAACCTCATCATGTTAATGAAAGAGACCTTGAAAGACCAAAATTTTCCTCTTTGTCAGGATTTTCAAGATTTTGGTCTTTTGATTATAACAAAAATCTAGTCCTATAACTAGGTAATGAAGCTCAGTTTCTTGCTATGATAAGCTTTTTCCTAACTATACACCTTGAAATCTATGCAAAATCTTATTTTGATGAGAAGTTATATTCAATTTATGAAAATTTTGTTAAAACTGCACTAAATTTCTATGATTTTTTCATCTTAAAACTTATCATTATAATCTTAATTTGGTACTAATTTTGGCCAAAGTAAAATTTGGCTATGTTCTTCACCTCATAGCTAACCTAAGATATGAACATGACCTATGAATTTTGTTTCTAGATTCACCAAATAATTATGAAAAGTTGCTATAAAAACAGGACACTTTAGTGTCTCAGGACATTTCAGTGTCCGATTACAGAACTAGTGTTAATATTCTATTGTTGCTTGCACTTGAGTCTAATTTGTAGAATCTCTTCTAGCAATTTCTTTAAAACCTCGATAACCTCATCGATTGAAAGTAGGAGTTAGTTGCTATTTAATCGATATCGGTGTAGGTTGGGGACAATGAATGGCCTTCGTTTATTCATAAGGGCTCAAGCAAGAGAGAGATGCTAAACCCCTTGTTTAAGCAAGAAATTATTGTTGATGAATCACCCCACTAACTATTTTTGGACGACGAAGGTCCATCAACAAGTTTTCTTGTCCAACCTCCCCTACTCAACGAGTGCCAAAAGTTTGACCAATTTGTCACTAGGTGTTGATGAGATAGAAGAAGGGGTTAAGAAGATAGATTTTTGCCATTTGCACAAGCGCAAACAAGGTGAAGAAAGACTTCGCAATGGCCTCAAGAAGGTAACATTTTTTGTTGTAATAAATTGAGTGTTTATTAGAAACTGAGTGTTTATTATAACATATTTGACATATTAATGGTCTGTGTTTAGGAGAAATGTGTCTCAGCTTAATATCGTGCCATTTTCATTTTTAAAAAATGTCATTTGAGAGCAAGAGGAAAAGGAGAAATTCTATCCTAAAATAGAGAAACGATGTAAAAATCTGAAATACAAATCTAGCTAGTAAAACGGTGCCGCCTTCGGCGGCGGCATGGCCCCTCTTACCCTCAAACCCCTTGTTTCCACTGCCTATTCAGAGAGGGTTTTGGACCAATCGCCAAAGTTATAATAGGATCAAAGATGCCTTGGGCTATTTTTATTGGAGCTTTGCAGACGTATGGAGAGCCTCTTGAGGAGACTAGACAATAGGAGACACTCACAAAGGGAGATCACTGATTTTTTTAGACTACATACGTGGCATTCAGATGAGCAGACATCACAACGAACTTCAGAGGAGGTTACAGATCTGCATGTGCAGTTGGCTAGAGTAACCTAGTAAAGCACATTAGTAATGAGAGGCAAAAGAAAGCAGGAGCGTAGCACCCGTAGGCTACCATATGTTGGCATTCGTCTGCGAGACATTGAGGGAGACATCCTAGGTACCAATCCTAAAAGCTGCTCGATGGCCTCTCACTACTGGTGGTCAAAGGGCTCTGACTCTATGAGCTCGACTGGGAATTTCAAGTTTACTTTTATTTTAATCTTTGGTTAGGAAAAATGTATCTCTCTCTCTCTCTCTATATATATATATATATATATATATATATATATATATATATATATAGAGAGAGAGAGAGAGAGAGAGAGCCAAGATCTGTCCTTGGTCCAATGTGCAGGAAAAAAAAGAAAAAGATCTTCCTTCATCATGGAAGGGAATTAATTCTGCCCGTAAAATGTCGGCATGGAGAGAGACAGAGAGAGAGAGAGAGAGAGAGAGAGAGAGAGAGAGAGAGAGAGAGAGAGAGAGCTTGACATTGACGGAGACAACCTAGGCACGTTGTCGAGAAATTTGCGGTCTTGCCAGGAAAGCACCGGGCTTATGGCTGTGAGAGTTTGTGAGAGAACTCAACAAAAACTATATGAAGGAGTTAAACCATAGATGCCATGAAGACTAGGGTTTGGAAAGAAGTGCAATCAAAGAAGACCCACTCTTTCTCTCTTGCACTCACACACACAAAGAAAGAACACAAAAGAGAATGTCAAAACAACACAAAGATAAAAACATCAAGGCTATGGTCATATCGTATCATGGGTAGTATGAAAGGGTTAATAGATGAGTTAATGGCATTCAATCTTGGCTAACCAAATAGGCTACAAATTGTTCTTTGGAATTGTAGTTTTGTGCTTACCATAATATATATATTTTGTCTAGTGATTGGGATTAATTGTGTGTACAAATCCTCTTGGTTCATAGCAAGATAACTACGCTTACATCAAAAGAAAAATTATAGTCTATGAGAGGTAGTATGATGGGATCGGTGATAGAAGTATTTCATTGAGCCTTTCTGGGCCAACGAGAAACACTATACGTTGTTGAAAGTGTATTTTACGGCTAATCCATACGTTAATTCTAATAGATCGTACAGAGTGAAAGCGATAGAAATTATCATCATGTGGATTATTCATCTAGGATAGTATGTGGGAAATGTAGATATGAGAGAAGTGAAGAGATGATAAGTTTCCCTCCCAAGACCTATTCTTGCCCGTAGGCAATAAGGATACTGCGGGGAGAGATGTACCTGTAGCAAAGAGAACCTAGAATTTGTAGAAAGGATGAATTACTAAGAGTGAAAGAGATATATTTGGTTATGGATATGAGATTAGATATATATATATATATGTTGGATTAGAGATGAAAAAGAAAACAACAAGAAATCAAGAAAACATCAATGTAGAACACATCTTACTTGATAAACCCTTCAACACCATTATTGATGGAGAGAGAAGAAGAGTGGAGAAATTCACTTTGATTGATACTCCAAGTGCAAGACCTTCTTTGATTAGAGTTGATATTCCAAGGATAGCATACAAGAATGGATAGTCTTCCTCTAGGAGAAAGTGTAGGCTTAGGCTTATGCTAATGGCTAAATACAATTAAGCATTACTACACACTCCCTCATGAATTCCTCTCATCAATGGCTTGAATGCTTGAGTGGTTTTCAAGGAAGAAAAGGTCCCCTTTTATAGGTGAAGGGAACCCCCAAGGGTTTACACAAGAAGAGAGGAGCCAGTGTGAACAGGAATTGGAAAAGTTGAAAATGAGCTGTCCCTGCATGATGTGGGCAGACTGGGGTCCAGTAGTTTGATCATATCTCCTCAACCGTGGCTCCAAATAAAAATATAAAAATATGGGCAGAAAATTCAGCTCATTAGCTACAATTTTTATTTTAAAATCTTTTTCCAATTCGGATTGGAACCTTGTGTAAAAAATTCATCAAAATAGGGTCCATTTCTGGCAGCAAAAGTCTTCCTGTGGTCCCCTTAGCCTAGACTTTCATTTGATTCCAAAGGACACCTCATGCCATATGAAAGCATGACATTGCTCCTTGACAAATTTTTGTAATCATGCTTGCAATAATGCATTAAAATAAGTATATCTTTGAAATCATGCCACCTAGTGTCCCACTAGGATTTAATTCCCTCCTAGTAGCTATTTAAAAAGAAATATAAGAAAAATACATAGAATATATATATATTGGAGTTTACCTTAGATATAAGATCTAGCTAGGATGTGAGATGATAATGAGATAGTAGAAATAAAGAATCAATGCTTTTTGCCCCAAGTTAAAGAGGCGGAGCTATTGATGCTTTTCCCATAGTATTTTCTGATGGTGGTAAAGTAAGAATAGGTTACCCTTGAGAAAAATAATAGGATGAGATAGAAGGCTTATTATTATACGTAAATATGGATATGTACATTATAGGAAAGATAATTATGTATCTAAAAAATTACAAGATAGATCTTGTAGCATGCGTTCCCACTATATACGTGTCACAGCACGACAATGTGTCCTAAAAGCTGCTCGACGGCCTCCTACTGCTGGTGGTGAAAGGACTTTGATTCTTTGAGCTCGACTGGAAATTTCAAGTTTGCCTTTATTTTCTTCGGTTAGGGAAAATGTATCCACAGAGAGAGAGAGAGAGAGAGAGAGAGAGAGAGAGAGAGAGAGAGAGAGAGAGAGAGAGAGAGAGAGAAGGGAGCTAACTGGAGAGCGGGCTAGTGGGCAACTGCAGGAAGCAATTGCATACGCTTGTATGCAATCTCCAGACTCTGATTACACTTTCGAGCCTTGGCATTTCTAAAGTCTACCAGTAACAACCTTCATTGCAATCTCATGTTATCTTTTGAGTCTCTTGCCTTGTCACGTGTCTATAGAAAGAGAAGCGATGCCTTAAAAAAAATAAAGAGCGCCATTGTCCACACCTCTTGAAGGGCCAATCGTGCCCTTTCACAGATTCACAATCCCGTAGGTAGTGGAGCACGCGCACACACTCACAACACAGTCCCGACTTGCTCACATTCTCATATAGTCTAGACTACATAGACTACAAAGCTAATGGTCTCTCTCCCTCTCTCTCTCTCTCTCTCTCTCTCTCTCTCTCTCTCTCTCTCTCTCTCTCTCTCTCCTTGTTCGTATAGTGAACACTGCTTGAACGTTCCAAATTGAGGAGTTGTTGACACATGGTAGGACCATTTTCTAAACAGTGATGCTGG